>NC_052138.2:8386146-8686146 GCF_016086655.4 Lepeophtheirus salmonis | reverse complement strand
ATTATATGGGGATTTCCAGGGGAAAATAATTTCTCAGGAATTTCCCGGATAGTAAAAAACAAAAAGACAGTTTTCTATTACGAGCTGTATAGTAAAAGTATGGTGACTTTTCAAATTTTGCGGGCAACGTACATTTGGTATGCTCGATTTTGTAATTTTTTGTATGTTATTTCACTCGTCACGAACCTATATTTAGTGTTTCAGCTATATAATATGTTTATTTTGTTTGTGAAAGACATAATGGCTATAACTGTTTTGCTTGTTTGGCGATTTTTTGCTAAAGAAAAACATGGAGTAACGAACTTGCATCAAATTTTGGGTTCAAAACGAAATTAAGTACTCTAAAACACTTGAAATGTTGAGTTGCTGAGGATATTAACATATCGGTTTTGGGCATGAGATTACTTTGAAGGGATCAACATAAATATTGATGAATAAATAAATATATTTTTCCTAAAAATACAAAGTCACTCATTGAACACAATTCGTATTTCTTTGTATTTGCTCTTCTCTCCCTTGTAAGTGTTTCCAAATAACCATCAGAAATAAATGAGCAAGTCTCTCAAGGCGACCTCAAATTTCCTTTTTATCGACCAAAAGCATTCAATGACTATGAAAATAGTTTATTAAATATACTCTTAACGCAACCTCGATTACTTTTTGAGAATGTATGAGTTTTTGTTGGTTTGATGTTTGATTCATAAGCACCGTGCTTCCTTTTTCACTTAATTTTACCCCCTCAGAGAGTTTCATTTAATTAATTGCGACAACAACATACATATTTATAAGCATATGCTTAGCACATAAATACCATCTCTGAGAGTTGGAGAGAAACACTGAGCAACACTGGGGTCAAATTCCATGCATCCCACAGTCTTACATATGTTTATTGTATCTACTTAGTAGTGTATGTCTTAACCTTGAGGATTGTCTGTGACGTGTGAGTGTTTTCTTTTTCAAAATACGAAAATGTTTATCTTTGAATTAATTAGAAAAATATCTTGGCAACATTCGAATTCCATGAAACTACATTACAGTGCTCCTTAAATTCTTCTTTTTTTTACATTCAAAATGTTGGGGGATATAATCAAAAAAGATATATTTCATTTCAAGTACTAAAAATCAATATTTAGTTACTTATTTTCACAACTTTCAGAAGATAATAGGTTTTTACCTGAAAACAGTGTACATAGAACCATTAATAATAAATAACAATCAAAGAAAGTTTAGATCTATAATTATACAAAAAGCACAAAACAAGTTCGCACTATACGTAGAACATCAATACAAAATGTGTTTATTTTGAGAATAAATTATAATAACTGTAAGGTAACACTTGCATGAATAGAGGTATGGCTAAATTGTATTCCTGTCTACCATAAAAATCTACTAAAAATCTCTGTAATCAATTCATATATTTCAGGACATCAATAACTATAAGAAAAAAAGAGCAGTACTGTCCATTTGACTAAATATATCATTCTTGTGGAAAATGTGCACTTTTCCACATCGAAGTTAATATCTTAATGTTGAAAAAAAATAAAAATATGTGCGTACTATACAGAGTACAATAACACTATTTTTTTTTAACACTTAAGAAGAATATATAATATATATAAAAACAATCATTAACATTCAATATATTAAATAATTATTAATTATCTTCCAATAAACATACATATAACATATAAAAACCGGTTGTTCAAAACGTTTGCAGCACCCTCAATTGTCCGTCAATGTAATTATCGAGTCATGTCGTCTTTATTGTAGAGCCCATAGCCAGATAAAGTATAAAAGTCATATAACTTTTGAGATCAGCACTTCAGCCTTTAGGTGATCCCAAGTTATCGGTGGCATAGCCACCAACCAATCTTCTTTTGTTAGTTCTATTCCGAGTGCGTCCGTAATTTTCAGTAGAATAATACTTCATTCATAATTGATTATAAGAATTAATCATTTTAGAGTTAAACTATTTAAACACTTTTTTAAGATTGTTTAGAATTTAGAGAGATAAAGATGTAAAAGTTCATCAATATAACTCAAACTTTGTATTTCTTCATCTTTTACATAAATAAACATGTTTGGGCAATGTTTTTTCAACATTTGGAATTAAACAATGATTTAAGAACCACTCTCATGAACAGAATACAAGATCAAACGTACATTACACAATATGAAAATACAACATGCAAAAACAGGATTTTATGCCAAAGAATTATTTACTTATTGATAAGACTATATAAGATATGAAAATCTCCTATTTTATTCTACCAAAAGTAACAAGGTTCTTCTTTTGTACAACATGTGAAAATAGGTTATTTAAATGTTTAATCTAAGATAATATTTCTCCTTTTAATTCAACAGGAAACACTTCAACTAGAGTTAAATATGTTAATTTGATAAAACAGCTTAAATCATTGAGCACATAATTGGTGTATTGGCTTAAAAACTTTATAATCTTCAAACCTCTTCTTTTCCCTTTCGAAAAAAAGAGGTTCTGCCATTTTAAATGTGTCTTATTTGATCATTTTAAATTATACATCATTAATGGGCTAATCTGCATTTACCTTCCTTAATATAATGGCAACAAGGTGCACAATATTTGAACTGATGAACAAATACTAAAAATAAAAAGTCCAAAAACTCATAACAAGATATTCAAGACTTAATAATTAATAGATAAGTCCCACTTTTTTTCAAAAATAGAATTTATTATAAAAGATGGTTACAAGGCATTAAACATTACCAAATAATTTTTTTATTGTCCCGCACAGAAAAGGTGGTTGTGTGTTGAGAGAAAAATGAGAATAAGAGAAAATATCCCTAACATCACAAAACCTTTCTTTTTTTGAACTCCAATATGTGATTGAAATAGTACATTTCTGTTTCATTTAGCCAAAAGTAAAAGAGGTTTGTTGTGTTTTTGACATTTGTATCCCGTGTACTTGAAAAAAAAAATCCTATTGATTCATTCAACTTTTTTCATAACATGACAAATCCCTTTTTCTATCAAAGATTCAAATTGACAGAAAGTAACACAAAAACCAACTACTGCTGACTCAGCAATAAGTTGGTACTTGATAGAGATGACGTCAGCAAAAATGAGTTTATGATTTATGTTATGGATAGTAGTTCCATGGGGACATCAAAACGTCATGTCAGGGTTGCTACAATAAGAGGGGAGAAAATATGTACCTAGATACCATCACCTAGATGTTTTTAAAGAACAATGATAGGAATTTTGGTAGAATTTCAGATCCTACATATATTAACATAATTGCAAGTAACCCCATTTGGAATGTATCAAACCCAGGACATCCCCAATTCTTATTAAAAATCTGCAAAGAAAGAATTTTGGTCCTCTTTGGTAAATACATTTTTTCCATTTCTCTTCCCCAAAAGTATTCATCAGCTCCCCTAACCCCTACGTATAATTACGATAACGACAAGCCTAACACTTCTTTGTAATAGTTTTGTTATAATATTATTCAATGAGCATTATTACATCACACAAATCTTTCTCCAAAAATAAACAGAAAAAAGGACCTTTTTTCATTTGGTAGTTAGCCAAATAAGTCAACCATACCTTCTGCTATTTATTACTAAAGTACTTGCATACTATCTTTGTCATTTTCGTTCACCACAATTTTTAAGATTAATTGAATACATATATTTTAATAATATTAAGATCATAGCATTGTATTTTATTCGATACTGTATTATAAATACCATTGCCGTAATAATATTTAATTAACAGGGTAGCTATACATTTGTATTTCTATATTTCTAAAATTTATTCATATAAAGACTAAAATATATACATACATACTAGATTTACGACGAGGGATCAGCAAGTAATTCCTGTCATTTTCAAAACAGTACATACATTGAATAGTTTTGTGCTTGTGCCGTAATGACACGATTCATTGATTATTGGATATAAAAATGGGAAGAAAAATGTTCAACATCACGCAACCTCTCCTTACAATTCTATGATTGACCTTGTATTGTATTTGGTCATTATAAATGGACATAAATAGTTAGTTGGTATTGTTGTTGCTGTTGTAACATAGAAGTACTCAAACCAAACTCTCTCCACTTGGAAGTTACATCAGTTACAACCCTCTCTAAAATAATAAAAGTTAATATTATTCGGGCCAATGGAGAGGGCGCAGTCTAAGATACAACATCAACAATAAGAAAAAAGAAGAACACAAGACTAAGGAACGAACGCAGAAGAACAATAAAAGTAGGGGAAAAGAGAGAGGAAGAAAAAAAAGCTTTCATTCTTTTCAGCCAATCAGGATCAACCACTCCTGATACATCCTCTTTTCTTCTTCTTCTATACTCTTTTTTAGTCTGTGCCATAATATCTTAAGGAAAAACCTAAATCCTCATGGCTCGTTCCTCTTCTGTCTCCCCCTTTTTTTAATGGATCTTTGGTTGTTCGTGAGAACCAATTCATTTTTCCCTTCTTTTCCTCTCTGTCAAAAAGGAAAGAGAGAGAGAGAGATAATTGAAACGGATTGGCTCCAAGGAGAAATGGAAACAAGAAGAAAAGTAATAAATATTTATATATATATATGTAGTATCTCCAGAATAATACACGCTTCTTATCATTACTAAAACATAAGTTTTATTCTCGAGTAAACGTAAACGACTGAGACAGTTTATACAAAATAATAGACTAAGGGATACCCTCGGGAAGAACGTGGAATCAACTTGTATAGCTGAACGCTACATATATATAATTGACGAACGCGGAACTTTGATCCTTTAAAGACATTCGTCCACTGAATCTGTTTTAAGATCCCCCTCCCAACAAAAAGGATATTTAACAATTGTTCTGATTATTCGAAGTAATATTTATTAGACCTGTATTGAATCAATGTGTTTTTCTTTTCAGAAAAATAAATTATAAGGCATTAGATGTAGATTTGTTTAATATATATCAAATATAATTATATTAACAATATAAAAAAAGCGGAACTTGTAATATAAATTTGTATGAATCAAAGCTTGAAAAGAAAGTGACTAAGGTCATTATTATTAGTAAAATATAGCATGTCTCGGAGACTGATAGATTAATGTTGACGTTATTTAGTAAAAGAAAATCCATGGGACAGTTTTCTTGCAAATTTATGATGGGACATTAAAATTTCGGGAGAATTACATCCTTAAGTTTTACATTATTGTCAGCTGCTGATTTGTCTATCCCTCCCCCCTTATTAGAGTTTATTGACTGTTTTGAACCTTGGATACGTCCTTTAATTGTATCTTAGCAACTTTTCTCTGAAAAGAAACATAAAAAATGTTTAAAATCATTTGGTAGTAGTTTGCCAGTTCTTCCAAACTATAAAAATATTATTTAATAATTGTTGGAAATTGACATTCGCAACTCATTAACAAAAGCTCATATTAATTCAACTGAATCCGGGGTTCAGATAATCATAAGGAGACAAAAATTCCATAACAAAACACTAAACATATCCTTAACAAGGATTAACTCGAGTTTAACCAATCAAAATATGGAGCATTAGTTATGAAGCTAATAAAGAAGTTGTAGACTAGAGTTTAATGTAAGTATATCACGTCTATTATATCTCTCAACCTTTCCTCCTCCGAAAAGAGTAAGAAAAAAAGGTCACTGATTACAATTTGAGGTCAAAGTTATTTTTCATTGAACCTTTTAAAATACTACTAATAAGGTAGAAAAATCCAGAATGAACAAAAAAAAAAAAAAAAAAAAGATTCAAAAGCTACGACATTGTAAATTTTGGAGATAACCTTTTGAATTTATCTTCGATATCTCCTCAGTCTATTATATCTCTCCACTCTCATACAGTCAAATTATACAAGTTACAACTTGTGTAAGATATGCTTTATATTCACATTTAAATCAGCAGCTTGTGCAGTTCCTTACAAACCCACTGTGTATCTCCAAATATTTTATCTCCTCAGTAATGATAAAAAAAAACCTCAATAAACATTGTGATTTATCATTAATTGAGTTGAGATGTTTCAAGTGGATAATTGTTCCAATCGACGCCGCACAACTAATGAGTATTAACCCAATAAACCTATGTACGTCTATCCATGATCACAGTAGAACAATACATTGCGATCGGATATTATTGATCTGGTTGTGGAGTGACCTGTCAACTTAATAATATTTATTCATAGGTATATTTTATTTTCGATACATAAACGATAAAGGTGAATGTCGGTCCAGGCACAAACGTAAACGCAAAAAATAAAGAATACATCGAATATTCATTCTACATGTTTCCATATTTAATTTATTTGATTACACATTTTAGCAGAGTCTTTTTTTATTATTCAGTTGTTGTGTACCTTGAGTTTATTTATTAAGTTATTTATTGATGGCATCAGCTATGTCCATACATATTTATGTCATCATTCATGACTCATAATTTCATCGGTATGCAGATTAGTCAGGCACCATTGGGTGGAACAATTAAGAAATCAACATTCCTCAGGTCAAGTGTACCACAATACTTACAATTTGCCTTCAGAAAAATCTGTAGCGTATAAAAGCCCAAAACAATGAATAATTGATATAACTTCTAGAATATTCGGAGAAAGAAACAACCAGGAATTTATTTCAACGTGTGATCAAGAAAGCAAACACATGTATTATTTTAAAAATTGGGGTTTCCAAAGGCCTGAGAAAGTAAAGGAGTGCTAAATACAAGTCATCCATAACATAAGAAAAATACATTATCAATAACTTTATAATTAAATTAAAAATATATGGTCGTTAAATTATGTGAATATTAAGTTGAGTTTGTGAATAATTATTTTATCAATTATCAAAGTATTTCATCTACAATTTGACTCTTCAATTAATGGCCCAATTTTTGATTATTATTCTGATAATTATTTTTATTTGTTCTTAGGTCAATTCAATACACTATTGGAGAAATTTCACAAATATATTTTCTGATACCAGGTATTTTATTCATTATTTCGTTAAGAAAGGATGCTTGCTCTCTGGTATTATTTAACTAATTATCAACCAAATGGTTGAATTATATTATAATTTCCCTTTTCCCAACCCCCAGTTTTAGTCATAAAAAAAGACAAAAACTTTTAATTAAAGTAAAAAAAATTATGGAATGAAAATAAATATTATTTAAAAATTTTGTTTTTGTTACAAATACTTTTTTATTGTTTTACTACGACAAAGTTTGATAGAAAAGTTTTTAAAAGAATAAACAATAGTTTAAGGAGCTTCCTATATAAACAAATAAGTTTTTTTTAGTTAAACAAAAATACAAGGAAGAATGTGGATACAAGTATCGGAAACTTCGGAAACTATAATCAAAATTATGTCATATCAGATTATTCAGGCGTAGATATGAAAAAGAGTTTATTTGATTAAATATATATTGTTTAAGATGTTATTGTATAATAGTGTTAGATTGCTTGCATTCGAAAAAAATATTGACTTTACTGAAGCTGATCATTGTTTATCATACGAGTACTTTAGAATTTCCAACTTTACATGAACTCGAAATATAACTACAACGTGAAGCATTGGAGGACGTAGGTTGCTATTTATATCTCTGGCTGGATGACCCATCATTTTGATGTTTTGATCATTCAAAAAGCTCTTTGTGTGAACTGAAGTGTGAGCACTTGTATTACCATAATGAAGAATTATTAACTTTTTCTTTCTCAGAACTAATCAGAATTAACTGTTCTACCTAGCTTTAACAAAACTGAAGCTACATGGTATGTCAAACCGAAAAAATCAGGCAACAATTTGCTTTGACCTGATGATCCCACGAACAACTTTTGTTGGATTTAGCTCATCTTGAAAGACAACACAGTCAATTGCTGTTTTGTTTCAGACTCATAGCCATAGGTCCATGTTTTGTCAACTGTGCAAATATTATACACAGCTTTTGATGCTCCTCTAGCAATTTTTTTTAGCATTTACTGGGACAATTGGATATGAGTCTTATTTTGATCATTTGTTATATTACGTGGGTTTCAATGTGAACAGATATTATTTTCAGCCAAATTGTCATTTAATATCCTGAAGATGCTGGTCATACTTATCCCTACAAATGCATTGATCGTAAGTCCTATGAATATTTTGTATTAATTAGTACAACTATTTTATAGTTTTAATATTTCTATTACAAAACTTTACTTTTTTTTCAATTTTCTTCACAGAATCCTTGACAACAATTACTTCTCATTGCAGTATCCCTTGGAAGTCATGATGCCCTTGAGGTGGTGTCTGAAAGCTGCACACATATATTGCAGATAATATCTTCACTTATACTCTCCCAGTGCTAATTTACGGAGGCCCTTCAGAGTGGCGATGTTCTTGTGGCGGATTGTACAGTCCTTTGACTCCGTGTGCAGCCAGAATGTAAAGTCTAGTGTGCTCAAGTCAGGGTTATAGAGGCCCCATTGACTTAGGCCATAATTCCAGCTTGTTTATATTTTTTCAAATATAAAATTTTGTGTAGCGTTTGCCGTATGGCAGGAGCGCCACCCTGCAGGAAAGCAGTTACTTGAGGAGTTAGATAGTGTTCCTGAACACCTTGAGTTAGTCAGAAAAATCTGTGTAGGAGTTATTACCGACCAGAGAAGTGCAGAGATCTTGACCCGATCGTCTCTTTTTACCGTGAGAGTAGCTTGCAATGGAAGTTAGGAAAACAATCATCAAATCTGCAGTTTCCAACAGAATTTCAAGCTTTGAAATCGGTTCACACAACCTCGAGTTATAAGAGTTAACAGTTGTGTTTTAATTTCCATGAAACACCCAGTATATGATGTATAATTGTAATGTAAATCAATATTTCTGTATTTTAGGGTATGTACGAGCTTAATGTTAAAAAGGGACTAAAAACGTATAATATTGTTGTTGTAGAGTAAAATTCCATTATTCAAAACATTTTAGTGCTGCAATGGACATTATTCATTATCCAAACATTGACTGCATTACCGTAAAAAAACTTTAAACCGAGAGATTCTTCAATATGTACTTAACATTAAATTTAACGACTACGTACAATTAAATGAAGGTTCTTTGATGCAATAATTAAATTTCTTGTAGGTATAAATCCACCAGAAATCTCTGGAGAAAAGATTGTTAAAAGCTTTTTTAACATCTCTCGTTTAAAAGGAAATATTATATTGCGAAAATCAAATGATTTATAACAGAGGGAATGAAGGAAATACAAAGGTTTTGTACCTGAACAGATTATTAGGTATTTTTTTTTTTTTTAAAGAAAGAAAGAGACAAAACGTGACCAAAGAGACTTGCATAAAATATCTTTACTCTCATACACATATATATGTACATTAGCATGGTTCTTTGAATGAAAAAAAAAGCCTTTTTAAATTTCAAAAAGGGCATATTCTTATTGAATATATCCATAAAAAAATCAATTTATGTGAATGATTGAGCAATTTCTATATTTTTCTTAGATTCATAATGATAATATGCCTTAAACTTTATATATCTTCAAGATGTTACCAATACATAGAATAATCTTTGATTGCAATATCCTCCTCCTAACATTTCAAGAAAAAAAAGAACAATAATTTAAGACCCATTCTAATATCTATCCATCAAAATAAAGAATGAAATAATTTTCTAAATTCTATAAATAAATATTCAAGACAATGATTGTAATTATTCAATGCAAGCCTCATATCAAGTATTTATCTCCTTCTTCTGATGTTTTTTATTATTATTTTGCATGGATGAACACGTAGGATTGTTGCAAATAAGTAATACTAGAGGAATAATTAGTTGAGTTGATGTTTGGGAATTTGTATTTTGAGTCATATCAACAAATACAAAAGATTGGAATTTGACATATGCCAGTAAATACATATGTATATCTATGTTTACCCAAGTATATGTCGGAATGTCATGGAATGTGTAGTTGACTAGCCCCTAAGGAAGAAGATGGGGGGGGGCTAACAAACATACACATGGACCATGTTCCTACATCAATTCATTATTGTACATAATGGATTCCAATATACCTGAAGGAACATACCACGTAGAATTTCTAACTTAAACTGAATGTATTTCAACAAAGTTTCATAAAACATATCAAAGAGTTATCGACGTGTCTCGTCTTAAAAGTCCTATAATACTCCCCTAAGAGGCTGGGTCAATTACGACCCATTAATTTCTGTGTAAAATAATTAAATGAGTTACATGCCAATAAATTAATAAGGTAAAACGAAATATAGATTAAATAAAAGTATATAATTTTAGATGCAGATTCTTATCACTGAGAGTTTTCCTTGTATGTAGGAAGAATATACCTAACTCCTTAAGCCGGTTTCAAGCGTTTGATTGACACGAAGTCGGTTCGATGTCCCATTTCCAGACTAAAGATTCTTTCTGACTTAGACAGAACTTTTAAAGGTCCAAATATGTAGGATCCCGGGACAGTTTAATGCTCTTATTTCTGACCAAAACATAATCCGACTTCTTAAGAGCTTCCAACGCGGCCCTCACTCTCGCCGGAGGCTCGGGGATAACTCTTGGTGGAGCATGCTTCATCTCATTGAAGCTCTGAAACAAGCTCTTATCATTGGGAGTACCAGTGCCTTAGTTCAACGACAATGGTAACCTCAGAGCTGAACCTAAGACGTAGTGGATTGGAGAAAATTTTGCTCCTGGAATAGCTGGGATGGCAGAACGAAGGCCCAACATCACGAATGAAAGAGTGCCTACCCAAGATTCACCTTCATGGTTCATTTTGAAGCCAGAGAAGTATTCAAAGTCCTGTGAAACCTCTCAAGATTGATACAAGGTGGTGAATAGGCTATTCGAACCGAGGAGTTATCCCAAGCGTTTCCATAGGAAACCAGTAAATTGAGCTCCCCAACATCGTCTATGTTTACCAACAAGAGTCAATATACCCCTGAGGAGTGGATGTGTCATTTTTGTGGAACTATAATCGAGACTTCCTTGCAACTCTTTTATTTTTGCACTCGTATTGCCCCTGTGGTGAGAGTAGTAGAGGCTGAGATCTGGCTCCTTTACAAGAAGAGGTTGAGAACTTCCGACTGGCTGGTCTCGAAGTCAGTAAATATGGAGGAGGCTCTAAAGATAGAGTTTATCCTAGGCAAAGTTCTATAATGTTTATTTATATTTGTTTATTAAATGTAATTACCCAATTTATTATGATATATTCTTATATATTATATAATGTGAAGTAAAGACATTTAAAAAAAAATTGAGCTCCTCAATCTGAGTATATGGTCTGAGGGACACCGAATCTCGATACCCATCCTGCAAAACAGGCACTCACTATGTTTTCTGATTTGGTGGCTTGTAAAGGAAGTGCTCTGTCCATCTGTAGCCTTATCCAAATATGTGAATGACCATGTGCGGTTTCAAAAATTATTTTCCTTAGCTCTACCGACGACACTATATTTTTAAAGTTTTCTTGTGAACCAAAACCAAAGAGTGTTTTGTTCACAAAATTTATTGTCTTAAATTGCTTGGATTTAAAATCCAAACTCCAAGGATCAGACAATAATACCTGGTCACGTACAAGTTCCTCGAGGAAGGGAAATGCCTCTGCTGTGACCGGTGCTAAGAGCCGTTATAATGTGTCCCCCACAAAATTGGACTTTCCAGACTTGTGAAGGATATTGCAGTGAAACTCTGCTATGAATGCAAAGTATCTGAAATGCCTCAAAGTCCATGATGGATTACGAGACTCCAGAGCCGGTACCAACGGCTTAACAGCCAGGAGTTTCCTGTCGAACCCAGAATAATTATGGTATACTAGGGTGGGGGATTTAGACCAACTGGCTAACAGACCCCACGTACCATCAACCCATTGCTCAAGTGACGCATCCATACCTTTCAACAAGGCGTCGGTTGTAAGCGATAGAGGCGCACTTTCGACAAGAAATGTTTACAAGCTCCGCTCCAACAGAGCATTTTTTTATTTTCTGAAAGGCCTCATCAATAGTTTTTTGTGTACTTGCACAACAACGGATGCAGTTTGCCTGTGTGTTGTGCAAGATCGGGAACAAATCTGGAATAGTATTGCACCATACAAAGGAAAGTCTAGAGTTCCTTTTGAGACTTAGGAGGAGGAAGATCCATAATTGCTTCTACACGATCATTTAGAGGGGAAATTACGAATTTTCCCCATTGACACTTCTCCCTGGAGAGGCGAAGTCCGCCCTCCTGCAGTTTTGACAGCACCTTGAAGAGTAGCTGCCGAGTTCAGACATTCTCCTTAGAAGGCGGTAGTTTCCACACAACTGGAATCCTCCATTAGGTTTTTCCGCTACATATTGTAAAGCCGAGGATAGCGATGACGAGGAGGGACGAATTACTCCAGACTTGAGCAATCCATCTATCTCCGTCTTAAGAAAGGAGAGCTTAGGCCCGCTGAGTCTTCTAGCCTTTAGCAAAACACGGGGGGCCGGAGGTGATGATATTGTGTGTTGCAGAGCGTTTTGGAGGTACGTGAGCAGTTAGGTCAGAAAACAGCGAAGGAAAACTCATAATTAATCTTTTTTCAAAAGAGAGATGAAAGGTTGGGTGATTTTTTTAAATTTTAACCTTTCCGATATTGGAAACAACCGTTTATATCAACCAAAATAGGATGTGCCTGGTCCACAACGTAAGAGGTCCAAAAAAATATTTAGTCCCCTCCAAAAATATTTCCATCAGAGAAATTCCCACTGTAATGATTTTCTGTTCTCCAAACGCACCGAGAGAGGGTATATTGATTTTTTTTTTATATATATGAGGGCTAACTTAATTGGTATAATAGACACTTGTGCGCCTGAGTGGATTATGAAGTTAATGTCGTTGTGGTAGTCCTTTATAAAAAAGTAAATAGTTGTTTTATTTGAATACCTCAGCTCTAAATAGCAGAGCACTTGATAGTTTTTTGAAACCAAAGAATGAAAAGAGTAATGGTATCCGGCAGATGTTCTTGCCCTGACTCCATACTTCATATACTGTCTACAATTTATTTTTCTCAATTTAGTCCTCCATTTTTCTTATTAAAAACAGTTGAGACCTATGTTTCTTCTTCGTGATTTAAATCTGGGGCCCTTAAGTTGGACAAATCTTCTAGATTCGGCTTTACCATCGTATTATTCATAAGCCGGTGAGAGGTTGGAACAGATCTAAAGAATCTTTGAGTCAGATTCTTCTTACGTTCTTGAGGTCAGCCCCATTGTTTCAGAACTTTCAGTTTTAAATTTTCATACGAAGAAGTCAAATCCAGGGAAGTATATCTCTTAGGACATGCAAAGGCAGCACAGATACGACAATGTTTAGCTTGTCAGAACAATCCTTTACATTATGGGATTTGAAAATCAACTCTACCCTCAAGAACCATGTCTCCGGATCCTCCTCGACGAACTTTGGAAGTTGTACATCGGAGAATCGTACGGTGTGCGCTTCGCTGGTGGGAACTGCGCTCGAAATTTCACGCTCAGGAAAAAGGTTTCTTGAACGGGTAGAAGGAATTTTGAAGTTAAAGTCGGGGTCACCAATGAAGGAACACGCCACGTAGAATTACTAACTTAAACTGAATATATTTCAACAAAGTTATCATGTAACATATAAAAGGTATCTCAACCGGTCTTGTCTTAAAAGTCCTATATACCTACAAAATAAATATATTTTATCAAAATAACTTTAAATAACATGAAACTTGTATGACTCAAACATAAAAAAGCAACAATTTCAGTTTGCTAAAGTGAATCATTTTTTCAAAATGACTCAAACTACCCTGAATTATTTTCTTTTAAACTCGAATTATAATTAAAAAAATTAAAACAAGTCAAATATTACTCAAAAGAAATTTAAAAATACAACGAAATGCTCCTTTCTTATCATTAAAAAGTATTTAAACCAGTTTATATGGTATGTTAAATGATCAAAAGCTCAAAAATTTGATTATTAATTTCCTAACATGAAATCGAGTACAGAACAAAAAACTTGAACTTAAAAGTTTGACTCGAATCTAAAACTACTTTATAAACATTTAAATATGAGTAAGTCCTCTTATTGTGAATGATATCGACAAACAATCTAAATTTGGAAAATTATGAAACATTTTCAAATAGATGTTTTTAAGCACAAATTTGTCTTCCCAAATGTATATTTTTATTAAAAACAGTTGTTTTGTAATATTGAAGAATATGGAAACATTAAGATTGGGTATGATTGGTTTATTTAAGTAATTTATTAGACAGCAGAGCTATATTTGAGCCCAACTGGTCCTGAGTCTAGGTTTGAGTACTAAAGCTCTAAGTATCTAAAATATTAAATACAAATATTGATTTAATATTTCATTTTGACTGTAACTGAGTTTTATAAAAATAGGGATATTTCATTTATCCATCTTCTAGTTACCATGGACACGAAGCAAATAGGGGACATGATCCTTTCATTTATATACCCAAGTTTGGCCATGTATATATTATATAGATTTGTACAAAAATACTGGAATCCAGTCGATGTAAAGTCCTCACAAAAAATCTGTTTTAAAATGAGAGCTATTCAAAAACATGGTTCAGTTCATATAGTTCTTAGTCAAGTCTGAATCCTCATGTTTCCGATTCCAATTCAAGTCTGAGTCCATGAGAAATGAGAGCAACTCTTTTATACTGGATTATTAAGGACTTGAAATAAGTAAATCAGAGGACTCGATACAAATATTTAAGTGATTGAATTTGTGGAGCAAAGGGTAGACTCCAGACTCGATACCAAGTAATCAGACACGCAATATAGGAACCATCTCCCTCATGTATTAACACAGAGTAGTTGCTCTTAATCTGAGGTATATGAGTGGATTGTACATTAATATTTTGAAACAACATACCTGGGCCATGATATAATGAAATAAATGATTAGAGGAAAAATACATTCCTCAATCTACCAAACCAAAGTCCTTCAAGACAGTGTAAATAACAAGTAAGAACTATTTAAGGTATTTATGTAAGTACACATTATTGCAGCGTCATTTATGTACATTTGCACGGATCAATAGGACTTAATGAGCCTTGGAACAACCCCAAGTTATACCATTGTATCACCATTGAGGTGAGCATAAAAACACATTCCTTCTGTCATTATCTAATATACATAAATACCTGCGTTATTAAAAATATAACAACAAATTGAGTATATGGCTAATGAAGTTAGAACTAGCTAATGGATTCATTAGCTATGGTTGATCGTAATCAAACCCAACAATATATTCCTTAGTTCTTTTTGTCACTTACCTGACTACCTAATGTATGTTTTTGTTTAGAAATGGGTTTCAATTAGTGCTGTATTTGAGTCAAAATTCGGGTTTACTTGATCTCGAATTATAACCAGATAGGAGGGATGATTAGTTACATTTCTGAATAGCATTACACTCAAAAGGACAGTCAAAACTACAGATGCAGGACTTCATTATTAATATTAGTCCAGAAGCCTTGATGTATTAATAAGGATCTAAACTACCTAGCTTCAAGATTTTTGACTCGAGTCCAAAACTTGTGTCAATTAATTGCTTTTGATATTAATGGTTAATCATTCCCATTTAGAGTATTTCCCAAAAATTAATTAATTCATGAAGTGTTTTGTTAACGAAATATTTAGTTATATTGTAGTATTTTAACTTTGTTCTTTCATTTCCTTTCGATGGAAATAGATCTGCCTGAATCGTCCGTTCAAAGATGTGACGTCTTATTTATTATTCCATAAAAAGATGGATAGACTAATTAGTCGTCAATATAATACTGTATTTTGAAGAGGGGGGGTGAAAAACACGCTAAATAAAACTGGTCAATGTGAAAAAATATACCAAAAATTTTATTTTTTTCATTGAGTTAAAAAGAATAACATACAAAGGAAGGGAAAAACAAATAAAAACAATTATGTTTCTCCCTTTTATTTTATAAAAAAATACACAGCTGTACAATTTCACAAATTATTTAAAAGATTATTCTTTTAAATACTGGAAAAAATATGATTTACCTTATATTTTGATACCATAGTCGCAAACTAAGGTGTACATTTATTAATCCATAAGTAGGTTGGCAATTAGTGGAAGTAATAAAATACTTCTTTTTTTTTTCCTGCATAATCATTGGAAATTCTCAAAAAGTTGGTGCCATGACCCTTTCTTTGTACACTCCTTGCTACATATGTATTGATGCTGGAATATGGGCTGCTGGTATTTTTACGACCATGACTTTTTGTAATCCTTAAATATGTTTTGACACAGTTTAAAAATCCAAATGAGGTCCTGTTTTTTTTATTTATAGATATTATAATACACCCCTAACTATTATGATGGATTGGATATTTGAGGGGCCTTTATGTGGAATGGAAGTTTTATTTTTAACTCTATTCTCTAAAGTTTCTTCAAGCAGGAAAATATTTTAAAGCTTTTGAAAATTGACATTTTTTTTAACTTTTTTAGAATAGCCATGTTTTAAATTATCTATTTCATATACATATAAATGTTCAATGTCTCTAATAAGTCCAATATTTTACTAAATATACTGGACTTCCTTATTTGTTCAGAAGACTTGATGTATCAGTAAGGATCTCAAATACTCAACTGGAAGATTTTTACTAGAGTCCAACACTAGTTTCAATCAAATTCTTTAGGTATTAATTAGTAATGAATCCCATATAAAGCATTTACCCCAAAAGTGAATTAATGAATGAACTGTTTTATTATCAAAATATTCGGTTTTATTGTGATATTTTTACTTTGTCCTTTCATTTCATCTCTATGGAACAACACGTTTCCTAATCCTCTGTTCAAAGTTGTTACGTGTTATGTATTCCATAATGGGATGCATAAAAAGATGGAAAAACAAATTAACCGTCAAATATAAGAAAGAGAGAGGAGGGGAGGAATAAAGAGAAGAAGAAGAAAAAAAAACGCATTAAAAAAAAAACTGGTCAGAGTGAAAAGTTATACTTTACAAAATTTTAAGTAGATACGGATATTTTTTCCTTCTCGTCTTTTTTCTTTTCTTTTATTTTTCGTTGTGTTTAAAAAACATAATATAGATAGGAAGGGGAAAAAAATAAAACCATCAACATATCTCCTTTTTTTTTTTTTTTTTTTTTTGTGTCAAAAATCACAGGTGTACAATTTCCCGAATTTTTTTATAGACATAAAAAGTATGATATTACATTTATTTTGATCGCATGGTCGCAATCTAAGGTGTATATTAACACATCAGTGGGTTGGCAATAATTGGAAGTAAAAAATGACATATTAATTGCTATTGTTTGATCATTGCAAATTTTGTAAAAGAGGGTCCCATGACATGTTACATCACATATGTATTGATACCTGTGACGGAATGGCATGGTTACGTTTTTGTGTAACCCTTTATTTAAATGACTTAAAAAAATTGAATAAGGCAAAATGAGCTTCATTTTTTTGTTCACACTTCAAAATAGTTGACCAAATTTCAAGAGGATGAATAAAAATATATAAGAAAAAGTAGCGCCCGGTAAAAAGACATTAAAGTAAAGTTGAAAATAATGGTCTGAGACGAGTATCTATAACTAAGAAACGACTCAGAATTATGTACTGAAATTTGGCACAATTAATTTACTCATAAATTTGAGCTTGTGTGCCAAAAGTCATCCAAATCAGATTGGGTCGGGTGACATGCCCTGGTCGATTTGACATGGAATTACCCTATAAATAGGTAGTCAATCCACTTTTATTCAATGTGTCCTCATTTTGCTCAATGACTTTTTGCATACGACCTTCGAAAGAGGAACAAGCTCTAGCTACATACATGACATCAAGATTCCTGGCTGCTGAGGTAATGGAACGTTTGAGGGACTGTTAAGTTGAGTCCTGCAGGCACTGGCTTCCAACCTTCCCAAAAGAAAGAAACTGCATGAATTTAAATCTTGGGAGTTTGGAAGCTATACCTCAGTTGGCGATAAGTAATGTACATTTGTCTTCAACCATTCCATTATTCTCCGGGCTTGGGAGCTGAAGCAGTGTCTTGCTGGAATGTAAAAGGCCCGCTACCAGCCACTGTATTCATCCAGGGTAACACAATTGTTTCTTAGGTATCGATGTAAACATTTTGGTTGATTTTTAGGCCAAAACTAAAGAATAAGGATCCATAACATGGCTTTCATTGTTGATGACACTTAAAAGTGTCATTAAACCTATATCATTCGTTAGTATTTGATTTGAGTCATGATTAAGAAATTTAAATGGTGATTTAAGAATAGGACAATTTATCTGAAACATATATATTAAATTATCTACAATGTTTAGAGGTTTGAGTGTCCTTTAAGAGGAATGGGAGTGTTTTATGGCTCTATTTATTAGAAAAGCAGTTTCAAAGCTTGTTACATCAATGTCTCTACGTATCGCAATGTTTTAAAACTTTTTACATTTGACAATTTTTTGACCTTTTATAGAATTAAAAACCCTGTTTTTTTAATGTTCTTTTTCTATATACATATAAATGCTAAACGTCCCTCATAAATCCCCTTACTTTTATAAAGTATGTTCAACGGGCTTTATTTTAAATGTCATACAAATTAAGAAAATCAAAATACAAATAAATTAAAGATGAAGCGTGGGTTTGCTCTACCCCATTTTTATGGTTAAAATTATATTGAGTATTAATTAATTATCGTTTTATTATTGGTTCATTTATTTATTTCAATGATTCCTTTGGATATATTTTAATCATGATTTAAGAATCTACTTCTGATTAAGTAGTTTGAACTGATAATAATAATAAGAAGAAGACGACAAAAACAATAATAACAAAAATATATATTGTTCTTATTGATCCACGCAAGGAAACCTTTGAGACAGGGCATACCAACTTCGACATTTCTAATCAATGATAATGGTAAAAACACACACAAACTACATGAATACGTTCTAATTTGCGTGTGGCAGTGAATATGTCCCCGCGTGCTATAGGTTGCCGACCCCTGATATACGCCTTTGTTAATTACTCGGTCAGTCGTTTATACGGTTATACTTAGTTACTTAGTCGCAGTTGTTCATACCTATCTGGTCTCTCAGATATATAATACGTAATACTTTGTGGTATGTATTCATTGCGTACTCATTGAACGTTCTCATATCATTGCTTTGCGCTTTCCACAAGCGCTATTTCTAAAAGTTATACACGTTTTATTTATTATCAAAGTAAAAGGTTTCAAGGTCTTTTTTCTTCGTTTCTCTCTCTCTCTCTCTAAAGACGTGGCGTATTTTATACTTAAGGTGCGTTCACTGAGTGCATACTCACAATTTAATTCGCATTTATTCTTCCTTTTATTAGTATTAGAATTCAGTCCATTTTTACTGCAATAGCTCCTATATTTTTTAGGACCCTTTGACAAAACCTCTCCTTTTCAAAAAATTAATGTATAATCATAGGATTTCTTCTTGTAAATCCAAATATTTCCTCATGATTTCTTCTCCTTCAAGAAGAAGAAAAGAAAAACGTAAGGAAATTGGATAAAAGAGAAGATACGGATGAAATTGGAACGGTTTCATTGGTTTAATGTTCAAATCAGTTTGATTTACTCGCAAGTTCGTACTATATCGTTATACAGCTATTACCACCGTTACGTCATAGAAAAACAAATATATTACTGATTACTCCGATCGATGGAAATTTAATTATGATTCATTGCCGGGACATAAAGGAGGCTTTTCGTCGCTCTTCGTTACATCCATCCAGCAAGGACTATATACATGGAGAGTTGATGCATTTTCTGAAAACATGTAGGATGACATAAACAATCACCTTTAATATTTCAACGTAGCTAAAAAAAACTCTTTGATTTTCTTAGATTATGGCCATGGGTAGTGATTTCATTAATTATTCGACCAAACAACATCAACATGGGTTTCGAGTGACTCTCATCAGCCTCACTTTGATGCTAATTTAAAAGAAGTGCAAACCTCGGAGTAGGTTTCCTCAGTGACTAAAGAACGATTAATGAAGAAAATAAAGTATTGAATTTTTACGGAGTATTCTTATAAGTGAGAATATAAGACAAGTCTAATAAAATATTAAATAATTGCAAATTATTTAAGTATGTTTTCAAATTGCCCATTATTCAGGCATACACGTCATAATTCAATTTTTCGTAATTAATATTGCTATGCTTTTATGAATAATAATTAACACAAAATCCCAAAATGTATCATTGCCAGTAAATATCCTTTCGAACTCTTCTTATGTTAATCATTCGTCACTACGTGTCAAGGAGTAATTCATGAATGAGTTTTATACTCGTTCACTTGAAAAATCATTCAAAACGACAAAAACCCTTCACTTTTTTCATTAATCGTTCGTTAGTCACTATGGAAACCTACTCCGAGGAAATTAAACCCTTTATGTAATGGGAGTAGGTAGAGGAAGACAAGGAAAGCAGAAAGTCGAAAAAGCTGTCCTTTCTCCCTCTTCAAAAAAAGAGATAGAAACAAAGAAATGACTATTGACAAACTTTTAATTGATTTAGAATCCTTTCAAGTACTTTTTTCTCTCATAAAAACATCATCTCAACTTAGATAATATTATGATGATAAACAATAATGACGACCTTGATTAAGGTTTTAGAATCAATATCATTGAATGAGAATTTAAAATTATATTATTTTTCTATTCGTGGTTTTGAATGCATATTAATCGTAGTGAATTCACAAATAACATGCCATTTAGTGTGACATTAAAACAGTAGATGGACTTAGTCAATGAATACTATTAATTAAGTCTTAAACATGAAGTTATTATTCTTCAGTACTCGGCTTACCCAGAATTAATTTGCTAAACTTTAACACAAAGTCTTACATTGTAAGTATAGGAAATTGGAAAAATTTCACTTCTTTTCTATGTATGAATAATTATGAACAATTTCAAATTTAAACATTTATTTACAAATTAAAATTATTAACCGTAAACTTAAAATATGAGTGATCCACAGACAGACAGGCAAACTTTTTATTTCTTATTTTGCATAAATTAGTTTTTCATTATTACTAACATATTATGAATGTTCCCTCTATTCATGACTAGTACACAACCAAGGTAGAATAGTTTAGGGAGTGAGCATGTCGGTCAATTTGTCCATTACCCCGGATAATTACTTGGCCTTTAAAACACTAATTAAATTACGACATAAATGAGAAGAAAAAGTACTTGTACTCATACCAACTGTCTTATAAACAGCTTTGACTATTTCCTATTAAGTTTGGCTTCTTAATTAGACAATAATACAAATGTAACCTTTTCTCCATTTGAGAAAAATCCTTCTAGCTTGCTTTTATGTACCTATATAATTACACAATCTTCTCCCTCATCTTCATATCAAAAGGCTTATTATGAAGTAGTTGCCTTTAAGTAATTAGACCCTTGTCTCCTTCTTTACCCTAACTTTAATCATCTCCTTTGTTTTGTCTTGTTTTTAAATGAATGCACTTACAATTAAAATGATTTATAATTAAAAATAATTATAAATGTATGTTCGTATGTGTATAGAATAATTAATCTTAACAAATAACTTTTTCTTTATTTCCTTTCTTCTCTCAAATATTTACAGTGCATATTTACATATTTAGGTAGTAGCTTCTTTTGTTCTATAACAATATTATGACTTCAAGCTCAAAGACTTTTTCTTTTTTTTTGTATATACTTAGAGCTCTATCACTTATAATCGAAGACCCCTGTAAGATTTGGTAATCGGATTTTTGTTTTTTTAAAGTTGTCATTCAAAGAGTGCAGATCAAAGAATAAAAAGCATGGACTAACTATGGAGAGTAATGCTAAGCATTGGTATAATTGGTTTAATCTCTTAAAATGAAATGATAGCACTAATTAATAGGTTTTAATTATAATGGTTGATGGTCTAATTAAATAAAGCGTAATGAGACGTAGAAATTATCACTTGGAAAATCTTCTTATCCCCAGAAATTGTAACTTGTACATTTTTAACATCCAAAAAAAGTGAAATAAAAAATACAACAATTTTTGGAGTCGCATAAAATAGATATATGTATATAGAGAACTGTAAATCATAAGCATTTTCGGTGTGTAAAAAAATTGAAATTAATCTGATAATTTGTAGAATTTGTAGCTTTGGAAAATAAAAGCCCCTCAGCAAGTTAAAACTATATACAGTCAAGCGAATGTTTTACAGGGGCGTGTTGCCAGTTGAAATGACTACAGGATATGGACCCCTTCCTAAAATAACTGTGAAATTATTTATATTTAAGATTGAATAGCGAAAAAAAAAAATCCTTGAGCACCGCCCTAATTTACTTCCACGAACACCCTTGTTTTAGGTAATACTTCCTACATATCTCTATGCAATTATATACATATAATCTGACTTAGGAATGGTCTTTGAAGTCAAAATATATAAAGTATATATCCTACCCGAGAAGCGACCATGAATCAAACCTACGTACATTGAGTTTAAGAAAACAATTTCTCACGAGTTCTTTGTCTATTGAGACGCGTTGCTCCTTTTTTATTCATTTTTTAAATCTACAATGTCTTAAATACACTCAAAGTTCAAGCTTACACGGAATTAAGATATTTTGAAATTGGCAATTAAAATTAAAATATTCAAATAAAACTTTAAAAAAATATATTTTTATTTTCATGACTATTAATAAAAAACATAAGGATTTTGGGGGTGTTAAACAAAAGAATCCCGAAAATTACATATGATCAGCTATAAGAAGTAATAAACAAAGAGATAGACAAGAATTACTCCAATGTTGATTGTCTATTCTACTCTAAGTCCAACAAGGAACTCCAATTATACCTCCGCAACAAAGCCTCTAGGTTACATTATCAACATGCTCTTTTATGAGAACACACAAATGCTCAATTCGGTTTTGTATTTAGTTAAATCTTCATTGTTTCATTATTTTTAACAGAATCGTACATAAAAATATCTTTCAAACTTAAAGAATATATATATTTCCAAAATTCGTGTTTATAACTTCTCAATCGATTAAATATATTACACACATTATAAGGATGTAGTATTTTTGAAAATACAAACAATTCAACTTCAAAAGACATAATATAAATATATTTTTTGTTAAATAAGGGTTCGATTTGTTTCTCTGAAACACCTGGTAAAATTTGAATGAATTAGGAATTTAATAATTCCGCCAATGACTATTGAATGTCCCCTACATTTTTTTAGAAATGAGAAAAATTTAACATTGAGTAAGAGCTGATTGTGAATTGTTGCTACGTGAATAATTATTCGTTGAAGAAAACAGAATAATGTAATCCAGACTCAATTTTGAGAAAAACTCATTCCATCTTGCTTAATTGTTGACGGGCCACATATACCATCATTATTTATAAGTAAGGTAAAAAGTTGTCTCAAGAACTTTTGTATACAAACGGAAATAAGTTTTTTTTTACTTTTTTTTCAACTCACCAAATGTATGGTTGTGTCATATTGCCCTTACTAGTTATTTTAAAACATCAAAGGACAAAAATCATCTTCATACATTGAACATAGTTATATAATTAATCATTCCTTGGAAAGTTGTTCTTCAGTGAGATAAGAGAAAACCAATTTTTAAATTTTGCAAATCAGGAAAGTTTTGTAACTGTCAAATACTCTATGCGTCATATTTAAGTTTGTAATTAAATAAATTCTCACAGCTGGAATAATGTTTGAAATTTTTACAAAAGTGAGGTTGTATTATATTCTAATAATCATTTGCAATTGTTTTTATATAAATATTGGCTGTATCTTCAAAGACCACTAAATGAAATCCAAAACGTTTCTTGTGCTGGAAAATTTGAAATCCAATGACCTCCAAATCAGTCAGATGGTGTTGTATGGCATTAAAAGCAATTTGAAACCAAAGGAAAAGTCACCAGAAAATGTGGCCAAGGTCAGAAAAAAAACAGTAAGAAGAAAGGCCATGATTGTGTGTGAGAAAAGCCACCTTGCTAGAAATCCATTCAAGGCGGTATGCCCAAGAAGATTAATCCTAAGTATATTCAACATTTTAAAGGTTCATCTAAATATTACATAAATAATGATATGATGCATGTGCTTTTCACACTCTCAATTCTGAATCCCATCTTTTGGTTGAAACTTGCACAATCTGATTGAACTTTTTACAGCTTGTCCAAAATGTAGCATTTACCCGACATAAATGGATAATGTAAGACCCCCCCCTAATCCCAGTGTTGCCAGGTTAGATGATTTTTTACTTGTTTTAGATTGAAGAAATATGATTTAGCTGATAGTAATAAATATTAATTTAACTTTGCAATAGGTTATCCAATTTTTGGCAGATTTTTAGGAATGTCAGAAATTGGCTTTTAAGCGTGTAAATTGATTACATTCAAATTAAAAGTTTAAATGTAATAGACCACAGCATCCCATGAGTTGGATCAGCCTTATAGCAGACTAGGACAAAGTTTACTCTATTCACAGTCTATTTTTTTTCTTTATTCTTTTGTAGAATGCCTCACGGAATTTCCAATATTTTTAATTAATAATATATTCTTAGTTCCTGAAAATCAAACCACACCACTCCTAAAAAGCAAGTATTGGCTCATTTCTCCTTCAGAGATTTTACTCCATTAGGCGGAATAAGGACAAAACATAAAAAAATGATTATTATGCTTTTTAGGGATGTCAATTCTTATTTTGGAACTAAAAATCAGTTCAATTTCATGTCTCGTCCCTGTTAGCAGTCAATGAAATATGTTCTAAATTATAGAAGACTTTCGAAAGGCGTCAATTTCACTAATATGATGGTTAAGTAACTCATTTTGCCAGATTGAATTAGTTTAGATAACTTTCTTCGAGAATGTTTGCCGTTATTTTTAATTTAGGGTTAACTAAAATATATGATTGCTTTATAAAATTGGTCATGGCCTCACTATCTGATATCTATGAGGACGTTAATTAAAAAAGACTATTCTAGCGGACAGTTTTTACAACCGATTTCGGTGCATCCCTCAGATTTAGGATATGACTGGACGCTGCTAAATCCTTTGTTTTTTTAAACTACTTTATAACACTGACATCCATTGTGTTTTTTTTCGGCCCACAAATCCTACTAAATTATAGTCCTCTAGTAAATCATGTTTTCTGATTCTATAGTACTTGAACTAGAATCCCTAATCAATTTGAACAACGAAGGATATTGTTTTGAGTGATTAGTACACGGATAGTGTTTCTTCATCCACTAAGGATCTGGTGTCCGAACACTTTAGTTTCTTATAAAAAGACCTCGTCATGATAATTGTAATGAAAACGTGGGTAATTTTTAACACACGAAATTTCATTTTAAACACATTTTATGATGGGTTGTGGTTTTTCGAACCATGAGTTCTAATTGATTCTATGTAGCTTCCCCATAAATTCTATACGCGGCATGAAAGATTTATGTAGAGTGTTGCTTTCAGAGTGGGGTCAAAAAGAGGGTGGAGTGTGCAATTTGGCTACAATAACAATAAGTGATGAGTGGTCAGGAAAATGGAAAAAAGAAGAAAAAAGATTTATGTTTGTAACGAGTTTTCGTACCTTTCCGCAAAAGTGATTATTAATTAACAACGTCACTAGCTGCTAAAAAGAAAACATTGGAATAATTATATGGTTATGTATTTAGGAAAAAAAGTACATCGTAAAAGAAGAAGATCGGAAGTACATACGAAGTTTCTGTATTCCTTTTTCTTTTAAACTAAGGAATGACAAAAAAAAAAAAAATGATCACCCTCCCAAACCCCTCTCAAAATGCCCATAAAAATACCCAATAAAGTTTTATGAGAGAGGAGGATTAAAGATCGTAGAAAAAGAAGAGGGGAATATTTACTACTCTACACGTAAATAAACGATTCATCCAATTGAAGATCTTTTATGAAGAAAAAACAAACGTCAACGAGCCTCTATCATGACGTCAAAATGTTCTGATAGCCCCCCCCAATGTGTTTATTTTGTTGTGACAAAGTATTCAATTTTTAGCATAAAGGTGATATGTAGATGTAAGGTGTTTCTTTGCAGCAAAGTTCAAAACAATATGTAACTTTGGGCATCGAGTTCATAACATAGTTAATCGTACTTTAGTCGGAATATCCATTCTAATACTGGCAATTTTTTGAACCAACTTTTTCCATTGCCTTTGTAGTGATAATTGATAAATAATATTATTTATCAGTAAAATTTGACGGAAATTTCATTTAACCAAGAAGATGTATTTCAAAAAATCTAATTAACATTTTATATTATAAATATATAGGGAATAAATAATTAATAAATAAACATCATAAATTGGTATAAAGATTGGAGGATATTTCATTTTTTTGAACATTTATTCATATTTCATTATTATACAAGTACATTGAGATACATTTTTTTATTTAAATAAATATAATCTTGAAAAAATTTGGACAAATTTCCGGTAATGGAAGGAGTTTAAGGATAAATAATTTTATATTTCAAAGTCTTATGAGTCTCGGTTTTTAAGTGAAAATCAATCTATTTAACATTTTGTATTATATCTTGGTCACACGTAATATAATTAGTTAAACCCCGCAAAAGCAAAAAAAAGTTAAAATAGTTTAAAAAACAGAACTCAATCGATTATTTTATCTTACCGATTGATTTTAATAAAAAGAATTCCAGCCTGTTTTGATGTGGATACGTCCCAAATGGGGGCCAAATTAAGTCTCATAAATCAAATGAAGGTTTTATCCTAGAAATTTAAATAAAAGCCTTTAATGAACCAGATCCAAACTCAGTTTTTCATGATGGTTCGGATCCAGAGGAAGAATTGGTTTACAGAATAAATCTGTATTGACTTAAGTACTGCTTTCTAAAACTGGCAATTTTTTGAGCCAATTTTTCCCATTGTCTCTGTAGTCATAATTAATGAATAATTATGAAACTTAGTACATTGGGAATTTTGCCATTATTTGATATTAAATCAAAATTATTTTTGTCTGACGCATCACATCACGCATCTGACGCATCACAAAAATACTTCATATGGAAACATTTGGCCTCCAAAATATATTTATCTACGTTCATTTCTATTGTCAAAATGTAAATTTTAGCACGGTTAAATCCTTGCTATCTCAATTTTTGTTTTGGATAATACCCTCTACATTGTTTAATCTTGTAGTACACTATCATGAAAAAACCTTATCCTGGAAAAGTGCACAAATATACGCAGGGTCTTCATTAATGATGTATCTAACTAACATCATTAAGTTTTTTTTTTTGTGTGTGTACACGTGTTCTTCTATACTAAAACATTAGGTATATTTATCATTTTTATCTATTTAAATGATAAAAATAGTAAAATTTTCAAAAAACAAAAAAAAATATTTTTTAGTACAATATATAAATATAAAACTTACAAAAAATTCATGTAAAATTGTTACCTTTAAATAATGCATTGATATAAAATTGTGTAAGAAGCTCTATAGAGTTTTCAAACTTTATTTCGATTATACATAGTAAAACTATTGGTATATTCTCATACGTATAATATACTCGCAAGTGAAGTTATAAAAAAACAATGTTATTGTTCATTAAATTGTTTTTAATGCCTCAAAAACGAAATATAGACACATTTTTATTAGATGTATACAAAAAAAAAAAAAAAACTAATTCAACAATATTAAAATTTAGGAGTTTTAGCCATTTTTTCAGTAAAACAAAGCACATGTGCCCCCTATTGGACACGTCACATATGAATATTAGTAATCCGGAAATTTGTCTTTATTTGATATTCATTCAACATTATTTTTGTCTGACGCATCACATCCATACAATATAAATAAATGTTCTGCCAAATTCAGGAGAGATGTGGGGGATACTGTTATTATAATCTCGGGACAACAGCTGATTATTATTATTACTATTTTAGAGAGAACTTTATTTACACAAGGATCCATCTGCCATCCATTTTCCCTCTCCTTCTTGTTGTACGGGCAGCACAATAACAGTTCTTTGGACCCTTCATGTGTACGTATATATGATTATAGGTGCTGACTAGGAGGGACTTGCCTAACATCTGTCGATTCAGCATAGTATTAAATTCGTCAAATTGCTCTACTCCATTGCAAAAATAGAGGATATGATTAAATATACGTTGATCAAGGAGAAACATTGATACCTTTTACTTTTGGCTCAATTAACCAGAGCTGGTTAGAGGGACTAGACACGCCAATATTGAACACTACATACTTACATCTGTCTACTACCAACAAAACCTATTTAAAAGTTATAAATATCGATATAATTGCATTTGAATTCGACAAGTCAAATTGAGTAACTTTTCTTTTAGGCAAAGTGAAATCAAATTTGAGTTAGAAATATAAAAAAATAAGATGAAATAATATTTTTTGACGAATATATCACAAGATTTTTTTAACGTTGGTAATTACTTTCTTTGAACGTATTATAAGAGATTAAGATATAATAAGATTCTTATTATGGATCACGACTAGTCAATAATAAAATCGGAGCAAGTCACACTCATAATCTATTCTAATCTAATCAGGGGCCTTCTCGGGTTAATAAAGGTAACATTGGTGAAGTATAAATTCATATATGAAATCTTTGAATTTGTATAAAACCATATCAACTGATATATGCAAGATAATCAATTTTTCAGGTGAAAACAGGACAGAAAAATAATCAATTAAATTACCAAAAAATTACTTTTATCCCACAAAATCAGTTTATTTGATAAAAATATAGTTATAGAATCAATCATTCTAAGGATATCAGTTACAAAAAAACAATGAAAAACAAATTAAATTCTGTAAAAAAATTAGCTCGAACGAAAATATAAAAAATAATTTAACAATAACAACCGTTATATTGCACAAGAGTGGTTCATCTAAACGTTCGCAAGCTGAGAATAAATTTTTTTATTTCACTACTGATTTTATTAAAAATTTCAGAAACATCAACATTATAACATAAATTTGAAATTAAATCAATAAAATCGCCATTACCTCACCCACTGTCTTCGTGACCGTCCCACTGGATAAAGTTTGGAATGCCCTCCTCATCCCAGTTCTCAGCAATCTTATGGTGCTGTAGGGACCTTCACTGGAAACCCTTTCAACTTTACTCCAAACAAAACAGTCTAAAGGGTTCAATTCCGGCGAGTTAGGAGGCCAAACATGGCAGGACGTACCTCAAATTCTCATAATCAAGAAAATCGTGTGTTCTTCTGATAATGTTAGAGAGTTATTTTGCCTTGCTGACAGATCCAAGCTCAGTCTTTCATGATGCTGCGAATCCAGGGGATCTTCAAGTCCTGCTTGATGATAAAGGGTGGTATAACGTGACTCTCACTGTTAACAATACCAAGAACCATAATTTGCTGTGGATGCTTGGTGTTTTTGATCCTAGGGGCTTAACAGGGACTTTTGCAGATATCTATTATTCCTCAAGTTATGCTTATGGGCTTGACAGTCTAAGAATAATCATACTAGATTTTGGTCGAGAGGTTTCTGCTTTAGTTTTATCAAAACCTTGGTTTGGGCGACACTTTTCTCCTTGTTTGACGGAGTTAAAAGCTGTCCCTTATGAGTTGCATAGCTGTGGTCTTTATTGATGATACGATGGACACTTGAACAAAACAATACGTTGATGCTGTCAGCGATCGCATTTATCGATTGGCAGGGATCATTTTCAATTTTTCTTTATTTTTCACAAAAAAGTAGGCATTTGGACAATTTTGACCGCTTTCGGATCATAAGGCGTCCGAAAAATCATTGTCGTTGGGTCCTTATTATCCTGCTCGAAACGTATTCTGAATTTTTCGACAAATGAAGTAGTGCATCCGACCGCTTTAGCCAAAAAGGCGTTGCCTATTTTACTATTTAAATTGCACAAAATATATAAAAGTGCACAACGTTTTTGTTCCTGGTTAAGAGAAGCCGGATGTACATATTTTGTCGTAAGGAAAGAATTTTGTACAGGATTTACTCTCCATTGATATGTGTTTGTATTAAAACCGGTTTGTAGGGGGATGAAATTGCGAACGTTTAAAAGAACTTTCCTGTATTTTCATATTTATGCTTTTCCGTCTCCCCTACTCTAATCAATGTAAATATTATACAACCTTCTTTATATAAATAGGACACACCGAAATAGGATATAAAAAGCCTACTTATGATGCAATTTTTTATAGGCAATTTACTCTGATTAGATTATCCCCTCCTTATCCAATAAAGCCCAACAAAGGAGCCACTTACATATATTTACCAGACGTCGTAGATAAACTTTATATTCTTAATAGAACATGCTTCCTTTCGTAAACGCATCAATCTAAATATATCAACATATTCTGTCAAACAATAATATCTATTATGTATAACAAATCACAAAGAGGACATAATATGTATTTAAAGTGCCTTAGCAATAAGAAAACAATCTTGAACAAAATCAAAAAAAAAAAAGAAATGCCCCAATATTTCATAGACCTATTTACTTCAAAAATGGACTTGTTATACCCAAGAAGAATGTTAACTATAGTTGGAGGCATTCTTTTGATTTATGTGACTCCGTTTGACCCCCAATACTATAACCCCTTTCAATTGCTCTATCCATTGTAAGGATGAATTTATGCTACATTAAATTTTGTAATTTAATTAATCAATCAGAACCATTTGTTGATAATCCTTCGCCTCAGAATACACAATTAGTAATCCAGGCTCAATGTTAAGAATAATCTTCACAAGCTCTTTCCTTTCGCGAGTTTCCTTAAGAATATCTCCGGAGGATTTGGGTTCATCTGAACTGGGAGAAGCAAAGGGAATCTGGAGTGAGGGGACTGCATCACTTATTAATTTCATCCTGTCCTTTAAGTCAAGAAGCTCAGCCTGGAGATTCCACTCAAAATCATTGGATGTCAAACGCCCATCACAAATTTTAGCATTCTTAATATTAATTAAATCTTTTCTCCTGCAGATTGAGATCCAAATACGCTGGAGCATCGCCTGGGCGTGCACCTACGCACATTGAGATCAAGGGAAATAATTTCTCCCAAGCGCGTGGTTCATGAGCTACGTTAATTCCATGGAGACTTTTAATCTTACCATGTAACGTCATTACATGGTGTAATGACATCATTCAACCAGACTCTCAAGTTTTTATTACCCATTAAGTTCAGAGTAATAAAGAATAACCCAAAATTATTTTTTGGCTTCGTATAAAATATTCAATTGCACTTGTGGCTTCTTTTGAGTCTTTATGGTGAAGATAAGTAAAAGATTGGGGCCCTAAAGGAGTCATCTTGAACTTTTTTTTGACTAATAATAGAGTAAAATGAGGTGAAGGCGTAAGATTAGATGGAAATTTGTGAATTCATGTCAATTTGCGAGACTTGTGAGCCCTATCAGAGGTTTCCAATACAACATATTTCTTTGAGATAGGAGAGCACCCCTTCTTTTTGTTCTAATTCCTTTCAACAACAACAAAAATTAGCCTGTATTTATTATCAGGGGTGTGTGCGTGTTTTTAGTTTTTGAGTAGATCTCCTTTCACACGGATATTTTGTAAGAAGCTCGCCTGGATTCCAGCATTTTTCATATTCATATTATGTACAAGCTTCAGCTTGGAGATTTAAAGGAACTACATGCTTACATGTCCACTTTTTACTTGAGTAGGGAATAGTTATAAAAAAACTCGGTTCCAATCAAAATTATATACCTCAAATAATATTGAATATTTGTTAGCATTTAGAACTGAATATTTTATTAAGTCAGAGCTGAAGTACACGAGTCTGGACTCGGACTTGACTTGAACTCAAAATAGATGGACTTGCAAGCCTTGAATAGGATTCAGAAACATGTGAACTAGACTGCTTGTAATAGAGTTCTACCATTTACGCCCTTAGCAACATCATATCGTTGGGGAAGCCATGAAATGGATCACGTACCTAATACTTTATGGGAAGGCCAAACTTTGATCTCTAGTCTATTATTCATGCAGATTTATAAGTGCACACATTTTAAGAGACTTTGTTGCGTATTTCAAATCGTTTAAATGCATTGAATTATATTGTTGTCTACATATTGTACATACAGTTTGTCTTTTAATTCTTTATTGAAAAGTAAGCACAGATCATGGATGATGCACTTTAAAAGAACAAAGAAGAAGAACCTGATATGTATGACCACCTTGTAATCCTTTTATAATAATGAAAAACTAACACATGTAAATATTTTGTATTTACAAAATACAAATCTAGTTTTTGCTTCTTCAGACATTAAATATCAAATCTGAGACGAAATGATATATTTTTTCTTAAATTTTCACTGTAGAGCGAACTTTGTTTTTAATATTGAGTAAAAATCTTTCTCAAAAATACAACAAAAACCTAAATATTAGTGTTGGAGCTCGATCTAGAAATCCTACACAATCCTCATTAAATTTTTGTGGAACCAAACTAATTAGTACTTTAAGAAGTTCGGCCAATTGTGCGATATTTGAAGTTTAAAGTCTTTGATCATTGTCCAACTCCTATATATGGGCAGATCAAAACTACCAAGTCAATAGGTCTACAATTTAATAAAAATTAATGCTTAATGAAGAATCCGATCCGAAAAAATAAAGAAATTGATCTGAGTCTTAACACTAGTAAATATATATATAAATGTATATACTGGGTTACTTTTTTAAATTGTCCCATAAATAAATTAATCTCTTCCAAACCGCATTACAACTGGTACTTACTACATCATCTGAAATGTGGTTCCATTTCTTACTAAGGGTTGCTATTAGAGTATCCTTATTTCTTGAAGGATAAGCATTGACCTCCCTCTCCAGTATTTCCTCATTTGTTAAGTCCATGAGATTTAAATTAGGTGAAGAGGGAGACCACATAGACTTGTCCCAAAAATGATGGAATTTTTTTTACACCAGTTTTGAACTGAGTGGGCACCATGAGCAAGAGTTGAATCCTGAGTGAAGCAAACTTCTTGACGTGGAAATCTGGTTTCAATCCAGGGCTTCACTTTAGTCTTATGAAAGTCTAATATACTTTTTGATTAATTTTATCCCATCAGGAATCTGGAATATAGGTGATTTTGCTCCATTTGAAGCCACAGCGCCCCCAACCATGATTGACCAAAGTTTTTGTACTTTGTAGTCAAATTTTTGGCTGGAATCAATGCTGTCATATGTCTTTGCCAAGACTATGTCTTTTTACTTGTTGAATTTCCGACTTATTGTAAACAACTATTATGTATTCTCGCTTTTTATTTACTTTTATATTTATGACGTAGGTATGAGTTTTTAGCAATAGTAAAAGAATGTGCCTTTTATCAAAAAGAGTCAACTTTTATATAATTTTTTTATTATCAGAGTCTATGTACATCCTTTTAAATAAGTAATACCTTACAAATAGAATTAAGTATATGAGTGTACCCCCAATCTAATCGTCTCCTTTATTCGTTTTGCCTCCAGTGCGTTACTTCCGTATTTTAAGTAGCGTTTGTGGAACACCCCAATAACTTTTCGGCAAAATAAATCATGATGACATTCCTATGTACCGCATGCCAGTTGAGCAAAACTTTGCTTCTATCCTTTCTCTCTATAATGGCACCCGTTGACAAAAGAAGATAATACTGAATTTTGTAGAGTTTGACCCCAATGTCCTCTTTAACAATCTTGATCATAGTGGTTCTGCTTACATTGTGATCCTGGCCAGCTTTTGTATGGATCTTCGTGGATTTCGCCGAATTTTTTCACAGATAGCCTTGACCAACCTTGGAGTTCTCGCAGATTTTGGTTGTTCCACTCCCTGATCTCCTATCAGACTCAATTCCATCCTCCAATCCCTTTTTGCACCTGTAAATAATTTTATGATTAACCTTTGGCAATCTTCTGGATTCACTTGGAAGTGTGCCGAGCTTTTAATAGAGTTATAATCTGTTCCCTTTGGGATTTTTTCATTTTTTGCAGAAGTTACATGTTCAAGGGCAATTATGAAAATTTAATGTTTTGTTTACATGTTTTTTCAGAAGAAATTATATTTTACAACAAAAGCTCTCAGAAAGTTATTTAATGCAATACAAGTCTTTAAAATATGGGACAATTTTAAAAAGCATCCGAATATTAATAATTACACATATATTATACATATGTTAAATGTAAATTACTTTTGATATCACTATTTTATTTGTAAGTAGAGCCTTAGTACATAATTAAAGCCCCCCTCCCTGATTCACTAGTCAATTTATATCCCTATATCTTGTTAACGGTGTTAGTCATTAACGGTCATCCCATTCCCAGTTAATTCATTCCCGCACATTTATTCCCATTTTAAATATGTATATAATACGGTTTCAATCCAGAGATTAACTTAAAGTAGGTGAGTGATCCGGGAGAAGGGTGTGAGGGGCCGAGCTTTCTTGGTTATTATTAAGGTAGATCTGAACTGCGAGAAGAGAAATAGGATGATAAAATTGATGTAAGGGAGGGAGTATTAGTAATTATAGACGATCACAGAGAAGAGTAATGACGTCATTTATTTTTACTTCCCTAGGTCCAAATCATATCCACGGATCGGGATACCAGTCCTACTCAATATTAAAGACTTATGATGACGTCATTTCTAATTCATAAATACTATAAATCCTTCGTATCCGTGTCCTATCTATCATAAGTCATCAGTCTTCTCCAGTGCCTACTGCCTGGGCCTCCCTACATATTTAAAAAATACCAACTGGAAGTGTATATATATATATATAGGTTTGACAGTATGGCGTCATTAAATATTAAATTGGGAATGAAATGTCCGGGGGTGAATTTTAGAGGGAATGTATTTACGGGAATGAAATTTACAGTAAAACAATTACTATTTAGGAGTACTACTGCTTCTAAATACTACTAATTATTTTTAAAACTCGTCAAGTTATGATTAACTTTTAATTTGCTCGACTCAACCATTTGAAATTATAATTAAACTCGGAGAAATGCATGTCTCTCTTTTTGTTTTTCATGTATTCTTCTTTATTTGAATGCTCACTCACGAAATAGGACTCCAAACAAGTCTAGATGTTATGATTATGTATTTAATGCAGTAGCTGATAATGTTTCTAGTTATTATAATTGAGAAGGAGAGGAAAATAAGTAGTCTGATAGGTAGGGTTACCACTTTTGTTGAGATGAGTGATCACGACCACAATATTTATCTGGTTCTTTTGATTCATTCTATGAGCTACTTGTGATTAGCAATAAATAATAAGAAATACTGATGACATGGTGTTACCTCACGAACACAAAAATGCCCAGTGTATTTTGTTGTCCGCAGTTGATATTCTCGTCTCACTTGAATCGAGATGGCTATTTCATAATTGATTATTTTTGATAAATAAACGAACTAATAAGTTTAATTTTTAATTTCTTGTTGATCCCTTTTCTTATACATATATTGGCCATTTTATTATTTCTATGAAGAAATTTTGGTTATTATATACAAATGTATAGGTATGCTTTCAATAAAAAAGGTAGTAAGTAATACTTATAAATAAATGTTGGTATGACTGACTTATTTGGGGTTATATCAACTGATTTCAGGCCTTTTTCAGCTTCTTTTTAGAGAAAAGGTTGTGTGATACAATAAAAATAACGACGTGATGAAACTGATCAAATTGCTAATTTGTACCAACTGTTGTTTTTTCTTCATTTCCTTCCTAAACTCAACTCTGTTACTTGTGGTTTTCAAATGCGTGGTACACGAGCTTCCTTTAGTGAAATGACAAGGAACTTCATAAATAAGTAACACGGTTAAGTACCCGCTATTGTATATTCAGTTTGATTGTAATGGTGGTACTCTTTGGACTTCTTGATATTATCTCAGGCCATCATGCACACTGTTAAAAGTTTGAGAAACACTTAGATAGGATATTTGTTTGTAAATAGCTCTACCATAGGTTTTTTATAAATGTCGCAAGTACATGGTTTTCCCTGTTGTGTACGGTCTCATCGATTACCGTGCTATTATATACACAAACTCTTGTTGCCCAAGTTACTTGCAAAATGAGAGGGTCTCTGATCTATGTCTGATTATCGAAATCGAGCTTGTCTGAATTCTATATATATATAGTGTTTGTTTAATGTATGCGAACACAGATACATTTCTAAAGTTTTTACATAAAACCACAGAATCTACTTCTTTCAATCTCAGAATTAAATAACAGTTCCATGAGTAGAGCTGTAAATCCTAAATATTAACACCCTGTAAAAAAAATTATAAAAACAATGTAAACGATGCTTAATACAATGGCCAATGGTCATAGATGAAGGAAAGGAAAATAACAAGAAGAAAAACAACTTCAACTCCTCAAGTAAAAAACACAAACCTCCAAAACGTAATTAGAAGAAGAAACGTTCTACTTCTGCTTCTATTAACGACAAAAACAATAACTAAAACAAGAGAAAAAAAATAAAAATACATAGAATGAAAAATTTCCCAGTCATTATTTTTTTTTATATCATGCAAGAAAGAAGCGAGAGAAGAAGGAAAACAAGAAATTATTTTTTTTCGTTTTAAATACCAAATGTGGTTCGTTCTGCCTTTGTAGTAAGAACATACATACTTTTAGTGATGCCTTGATTCTTACTACAATACCCCGATGGTAAAGTTTCAAAAAATAAACGCATACTCTGAATACAATCCAGCATTCAATGATGAACGAAATATGTATAAATCAAAAATTCCTTCCTTTCCCTTTTTCTGGAGCTAGAATTAAGGGGAGACTAAAAGAAATAAAGAAGGAAGGAATGGAAAAAGGGATATTCAAGGCTTGCTCTTTGACGAATTGTTTGTTTGTTTATTTGACAAGTATAAAATGTGACGTCATCATTCTCGTTTGACAAATATTGATATTGCAGGAGTGTAATGATTTAATAAATATGTATTACAGCTCAAAAAAGATCCATCACTATTCTCTCGTTCTTTTCTTCCTCGTTCCTCACTAATAACTACAATGTTCTGTATTTTTGTTATTCTTGAGTTATTTTTCTTCTCCCTTATGTACATACATATTGTAAAGTAGAAAATGGAGGAACTTGGAAGAAGGGAAAAGAACCTCTCTTTTTTTAGGCAACCATTTTAGGGCTAAGTTATATTCATATATGTCTTGTAAAAGTTATAACTTGATATATTTATAAAGAATAAATCCATTTATCAATAATCCAAATAATACTCAAACTACATAAATGTCATAGCAACCTCCTCTAAAAGACTATACACGCCTTTTAAACTACTACTGCTGATTAGGAAACAACAACAACATTGCCTCACGTTTCACCAAGGAAAATGACCCATTAAATCTACAATCTCTCTTTTTTTTTTTTGGTGTGGTACATTTAGAACCATGAGAAGAAGAAAAAGATAGTCAGCATGGTTGGTTCCTTGGTTGTCAAGGTTCTCCCCTCCTCAAAAGTTGATTCTTATCAGTTCCTTACTCCTTATGAAGCTGTTGTCGTTCTCCTCTTGTTATTATCATCATATCAACTGAAAAAAAATATTATAACTATATTTTTCGGGGAGAAATAAACCTCATCATTGTGTGTAAAAAATAAATAGAAAGAGAAAAACTACATCTGATAAATAACCACAAAGGCCACTAAAAAGAAAAATGGGAATTTTCCCCAAGGATTAAGATATATTGATGATGGGAGGAAAAGAAGAAGAGAGGAAAGAAAAAGGGGGAAGGAAAAAAGAAAAATTACAAATATGAATAAAGAAAAAGGAAAACACGAAAGAAGAAGATTAATTAAGTAATCAGAGGACATTATTAGTGAAAGATGTTCATTCATTGAGGGATGACGCTATCAGGTGTGAAAGATATCATATCATATCCACCAAGGAGAGGGAGGGGGATTTCAACCTACAAAGTAATGTTCTTTGGAAAACGACTCAAGTATTTTCAAAGTGTGTCGTTTTTCAGATTCGAAAAACCCCCAGTCGAATTTGTTATTTGTACCACTAAATCGTGTCAAGTGAAATGATGCTTTGAGGCTATTGTCAAAGAAAGAAGAACAAAAGTAATAATATGAGAAAAATAATGTTTATAAGAACAAAGTATTCACGAATCCGGGATCATGAGTCCATTTGGAAAGGTTTCATTGATAAGAGGCACCTTATTCAAAATCATGCTCTTAGTTGAGGCTTCAAAAATATAAGAAACTCTATGGAATCAAATTGCACTTTCCACAACATATGTTAATACACATTTTCTATTAAAAACAAGCTTCCATTCCTTCCATTCCAAGAATTATACAAAATAAGACGAAAAAGAAGCCTTTGATAATCTTAAATAGTTGATGATGAGGATAAATACATAAATTTGTCTCTCTTTTTCACTCTCTTTAGTTCTTATTCATGGATATTTTTAAAAGGATGGCGTCATGGAGGTAATAAAAGAATTAGAATCCCACAAACAAATATGTGTGACGAGTAGTAGTAGTCATCCACATCCTTATGTCATATTGGTGAGAAGGAACAATACATCAAGCACCACGCACACACAAAAAAAATATATATGTAAATATATTTCCCAGTTATATAGGACCTCAAAACCATTTGTATCAAAGCGTAATTGCATACAATAGATTTAATTGCTGTTATCTAGAGAAAAAGTCAAATCAAAATCTGCTAATTGGCAACCGAACAGAGACAAAACTAAATAAGAAGACGAAAATAACGCATGAAATACCTAAGTGAAAAACGTCAGTTGTAGTATAATAGGGGCCAGGGAAATAAAAGATGAAACGACACCATTAATAATATATCGACGGGTTCTAGAACACCTTGCAGAAAACCACATTGTGAAATGTCCTTTTGCCTACGTAGATTATACCGAATGACCACTCTGCCCAAAATAATATTCAAGTTACTCTAAATTTAAAATATAAAATGTTGAACTAATTGCCAAGAATTACAATAATGAAGTCTTCATAGTGAATTTCATTTTATAATTATTTAAACATTTTTTTTTCTTTCTAATTTATTTAATTTTGAGACAGTTATCAGGATTTTTGTTACAAGGGTTCTAATAGAGGATAAAAATAACTGTTGAAGCGTCCTCATAATATTTGAATCAATTATTAAATAATGAACAACTAATTTATGATATCGAAACTCTTCAATTTCTTGTTATCAGAGAATAAATGTACAGCTAGATAATCATTGCTGTAAAAATTATTATCTGGATTGGTGCAGATAATCGGCCCATAACCGATTTATTTCAATATCACTCAATAGACCGAATTTATCCCCTTCCTAGTTATTCGAGTTAATGAGATGCCTTTAATTTTAAATGACGTCCTCATTCCAATGTTCAGCACATTTTGAAGCTCACATGAGTTCACCCTCAATTCATATATCAAATCGATCTAGACCGAATATTAAATGAGACTGATTAAGATCGATTTTTGTTCTTTTTGTGGAGAGGGATCAATCTCGACCGATTTTTTTATGTGAGCAATGGTCCAGACCCAGAACCGAAATCGTAATTTGGTCCAAAAAGGGATATGGGTCTCAGACCAGTCTAAGAGATTTTCCGACATAAACGCAACACCATTCTAGAGCAGTGAAGAGATCCCTTCTCCCTGATACGGATGATATTCCTATGTTCGTCACACTCTCTAGCTACGTCTACTACCTGTACTACATTTGCAGACAATGAATTTGCAACTTTGGTAGATTCCTCCCTTAGTTTTTTGTATTTAAAAAAAGGAAGGGAAGTAATTGTTGGTTAACAAAAAATAAATATTATATTTTATTTCGTTAAATTATGACTCTACAAAAAATAATTCTTTTTTTTTTTTTACCATTACATATTATGTTATCATGTAAGTAGTATAATCTTTGTATTCGGATCCTTTTAAAGAGATAAAAAGCACTTTTCATTTGTCTATCTATCTATGTGTATGTAAATACGTTTCTCTAATTGGTAGACCTTTTTAAATGGGAAGTAATGCTTAAAGAGGTTGTTTTTGGAAGTCATTGCTGAGCAAATAAATGAAGTAAAATAGATAAAAAATAAACCTCTACATTCGTCGTCATCATCGTAGAAAAAATAATTTGTAAAGTTGGGAAAGAGTAAGGATGATTCCAAATAATGCTCGTATTAGAAGCCTCACTTTAAAAATATTATCCACATTACCCTCAAAAACAGGTTGCCTACAAATATTGGGATCTAGCTGGTAATCGTATTAGTTACCAGCGGTTACTTGGTTCTTTCTCTTTATATTTGGGTATTTATCTATGTACAAGGGATGACTGAGCAAACAAAGTAGTTCATAGTTGTTGTTATTTTGTGATGTCATTATCTGTCTTGAAAACTCAGCAAGATATGGCTAATATTACGTTTCATATACTTATAAATTGATTGTTTTTCGCACTCATATAAATGACGTCATATATTGATGACAATATACATACCATGCACCTTTTCATCGTTATTGTCTTTCAAAAGGTGTTCCTATTATATTAGAACTCTACCCAAGACCTAAGCTCACTTACTTGACACGAATGCCCTGCCTGCCAAAGAGGAGGGGGAAGTCAATGACTCAAACTTCTGGACTTGCATACCAAAAACACAAATACGATTAATATGAAATTTATTCAAGAGGAGATGATCCCAGTTGTATTTGTTCCTTCTGAGCCATAATGAGATTGAAGAAAAAGAGATACTTAAATATATTTGGAGTCTGTCCAAAACTCATGAATAATAATAAAAAGAAGAATTAGAAAATGAAGGAAAATGGACTCACAAATGATATTCGTGTGTACCTAATAAAAAATGAAAAATATATTAAATGATAAATATAATTTAAAATTCGTAGTAAAAGAGTGATGTTTTGATGGCTTGAGTCCGTTGAGTCGAGTGGATTTTATATTATTTGCTTTGAGATCCTGATGCAATTTTTGAAAATGTCGTAGTCTACTTAGAGTTGTAGAAAATAAGACTTATAGCGTGTGCAAGGTTTTTGGCAATCTGAGCAATGCTTTCTAATTTCCAAAGCTGTTGTCTTTATTGTATTATTCTTGAACTGAAACAGTATAAATTAATTGCAAGTAGTTTTGTGTTGGTCCTTATTTAGAATGAAGACTGTGGTCTTGTTCAATCTCGGCCTGATCCAGTTCAGTCCTACATATCAGTCCTGAAACTTGTAAAGTTCTGATACTGATGACGTCACTTTTTTTTTTCTTTGTTTTTCTTTTTTTGCGTGTATTCATGAAGGATGGAGAGTGATGCGGATGATTTGTTGGGGTTTTTTGACTCAAAGTAGAATTGAGGATTGAAAAGGGGTCAGTCTTACCTATATCCTTGGAAGTTACAGAGCAAGACTTGTGTTTACTTCTTTTTTTTTTTATAGGTGCCAGTAGCTAATCTAATGAAACGTCATGACAGCTAAGCTGCTCACATACCCTAAACAATCTTTAATTTTGTCAGTTTATAATCGCTTTATTCTTATAGTTTCTACAAGTTTAAGTGAATCTATGCCTAGTTTTTTTCCTCAGAGATAATTAGAAGAACCTTATTAGAGATTGTGATTGATTAAAAATGACTTAGGGTCAGGGCCGCCCCAAAATTCAAAAGATCATTTGACGAGATTCAGTTATATATAATATAATACAGAATGGACTCAGGCTACTTCAAATTTGAAAATGAACTATCCAACCATTTGAGTCGAGTCGAACTGAGTCTATAATTGTTCGACTAAACAGAAGAAAATCTTTCTTTTTATTCAAATAAAAAGGAATGTTGCTCTTATGGATGTAGATCACCATCATTAGTGGAATTATTTCTTGGGTTCTTTATTTTGACTAGATATGTGTGGGAAGTGAGATGGGAGTGAATTCTTCTTCATCTCAACTTTTTAAGCTCCTTTTTCCTTTTTGTTGTTGTTTTTCTATCTTTTTCTTTCTTTTATTATCTGCCTTCAAAATATTTATAATAATAAATAATGAACCTGACAGATTTTTATTATTTTCTAAGTTTCATTTTGGGTATAGTATGAGTAAACGCCCATTCTTCCATCTTGAGTAGATATGTACGTACATTCTACATCGTACACATAATCTGAGGACCTAGAGATCAAGAGGGCCAAATAAAAGAGAATGAAGAAATAAATGATTTCACATGGATATAAATTTAAAACCATGAATACTGCAGACTGAAATTAGAGGTCAGGTTGTAGGTTGCAAAGGTGTCCTAATAATCAATTAATATTTACATACTTTTGTTGATATGGATTCAAGTAAAAAAGTGACGTCATTTTGGAGGCATATAGTAGAAAATCTTCATCAATTGACTTTAAAAATTATAAAAAGACTAAACATCTTTATTGAATTTGTTATCTGAAAAGTAGGATCATTGGAGAAAAATCTGAATTAATAGTCGGTCCCTCAAAGTTTGGACGGGGTATCAAGCAACAGAGAAAAGCTGTCTTGGCTTTTTATTTCGTAGGGACTCTGTATGAAGAAGGGTGACTATATTTCTATATTTTAGAGCCTGCTGTCATTCCCAGGTTTCTGGTCAACTCTTCCGATACAATTAAGGTCACCTTTTAACAAGAAGACACAAGCATTCAACGCCAAGAATGGATTAAAGGACGAATTCTATTTTTGGTCCAAGAGAAGGTGCTCTCCTTCCAGTCCAGATTTAATCCCCTCAACTACATTGCGTGGGATTATTTGAAGTTGAAGTTCAAACCCCGCCAATGCTCAAATTAGCAACATCTATGTAAGGCTATTGTGGTAAAATGGGTCAAACTTCCCAAAACTGTGGCGAGTGTGTGTCATTTCAAAACCGTTTACTAGAAGAAGTTGATCAATAATGTTGAATAAGTAATTAATATCAACTAATATTCTGTTATTTGTTTCTAACAATTATTTCAAGTAATTTATTTTGCGATCAACCCATTACTGTACAAATAAATAATAAAGAGGTTTAAAACTTAATACAGCATGGATTAGCTTAATAATTTTTAATTATCAATAATATGAAATGGGCGTAACTAGAAGATGTAGGAGGGATTCATTAGTAAATATCTGATTGTTGAGATGGCTCAAGGTTTGTACAAAGAAAAGGAAACTTTAATTTGTATAATTACGTTCTAAAAAAAATGATAGCACTATTCAACAGCGAAATGTCACAAAATCGAAATATGCTAAACTTAGTAAGAGTTTCATTCTGAATATATAGTTTGTCTCTATCTTCCCGAGGGCCCCAAGAAAAAGCTATAGAATTTTTGGTATTTCGCTATTTGTAGGATTCAAAAACATTTTTAAGTGCTTCGTGTTGAAGATAGGGATAATTCTTTTGGATATATTTTAAAGCCTACCTTTTTTCTTGGAGTTGAAAATTTGTGAATTATCTTCAGGGGCTCATAGCTCCAAAAAGAACTAATCAAGAAAGTGTATAAATATACCATTTGATGACTAAAATCCTTCAATTAATTCTTTTTTTCTTTCAAAAACGCTCTCTATCGTTGTCAGTTAGAGTTAAAACCATCTAAATATAGAATAATCAAATAATAAAGCTCCTTTTTGAGTTGGTCTTTAAAGAAAAGTCTATTTATTATTGGGTCATGTGAAGAGATGAAGCTAAGTGTATATGGGTAATGTGGACCAATAACAATAATTATAATTCAGAGTGAGAATATTCCCCAAAGCAGTCCACATCTACCTCATTCGATGCATGCAAAATGTAATGTTCCTCAAAACCTGTTTATCAATGGCAAAAAGCAGAAAACGTACCTAAAAAAACATACGTCGAAGAACAAAGTCCCTTCTAAGTTGTAACAGAGTGTCTGTCGATATAATGAACAATGGTTATTCAAAAAAAAGAGCGACGTGGTCATATAAACAGTGGATATGTCAACACAAAAGCAAGTTAGCAGGATTTTTCTTCAACAAATAATTATCATTAATTAATTAATCCCCGTCACAATGAAATAATTAGAAATTGTCAGATTTTATGTATTTTATGAACATTTGGAAATCATTTTCTGAATGTTAGTTTAAGATTTCTTTTTGTGATGGCACTCAACATTTATGTCTTTTTAATCACCGATTAAATATTATAAAATGTACATACACATGTCATGAGAGGAAAAGAGAGTTTTTCTCACGGTCGCCAAATATAATATCATAATATGTACATTGTACGCACATAAGAGATACATTATTTTTTTAACTTATTTTCTTTTCATTTAATGAGAAACACATTCTTAGACCTCACTATTTATTATTACTAAAATATTTATCTTCTTTTTTTTTCCCTATTTCTTCTTAGAAAATGAAGGGGAAAAAAAGAGAAATAGAGAAGAAGAATAACAAAATTAACATAATTGTTGATTAGCGTCTTCTAATAGAAGCTAATAAGTTTGAAAGAAAGAAAGAGAAAGAATTAAAAATGAAAATGATTCTCCACTTTAGTTTGTATTTATTTAACTTTCCTTGTTTATATTCTTCAAAAAGAAGAGGAAGACTCTTCTTTGAGTTTGAAATGCATTTAAATAATTTATTATTCTTTTCAAACAAGACATTCAAATAAACTATAGTATTATTCCATTTTATTTTCTATAGGATGATATTTATATGTTACAAAAGTATGGATCTGGTCTCAAAGTTTGAATCCCATTTCATTTTTATGCGCATTAAAACCTCACAAAACTTATTCACTTATTAATTGCATTATGCATAAGTGAACAAGAACAATATTCTCACTTTATCCTCAAAAGCAGTAAATTCCTCCTCGATAAAAAAAAACGTAGTTCATAGTTTTTTGTGACGTGATTATCTTGTTTTGAAAACTCAATAGTTATGATTACGATTACATGTAATTCTTTATAAATTGTTTGCTAATCGTGTTCTCACTCATCAACGAATTCAAAAACGAGGAAAGTTTCATTAAAATTACGTTGTATAATGATGATAACTTTGTTATTTTCTTATTTCTGAAGGTTCATTGTATTTACTTAAAGCTATATAGCCACAACTTAAAATGACCAGTTCTTCCGAGTCTGAAGTTAAATTAACTGTGTCTTTATTGATACAACCCTAAGGATAGAAAGATGCCTGTTAATTACTATCCATAAGAAGCAGCTGAGATCATTTTACAGAAGAACCAGATATCGCATCCCTAATTATGTATGTATACCTAATGTGCCCTTAAAGATATTACCTCCTATTCCCTCTCTCTCGATTCATTCATCACAGGCTCCTGTTTGAGTCCTACATAAATGTTTTTGTTTATTGAGAGAGAGATTCAAATGACTGATAATAAAAACGTTCAGTCAATAAGTAATTCGGGAATTCTTGTTGGTCATTATTTTCATAACTCAATATTATCGTGTTTGAAACATTGTTCGAGCGTTGTAAGGACTTTTCAATCTTTGGAGTACACGTTATACCCAAGTTTGAGTTTATTATATTTGTATTATTATGATGGTTTTTACTTGTCCAACTGTTGTTTTTATTTCAAATATTGAATTAAGGGGACCACCTACGTATTTATATTACTAGTTGAAGAGCAATCAAAGATTGTCTATCAATTTTTCCTTTTAAGGGTTTACATATAGTCATCTATATCATCCTTTCCTCGTCGCTTCTTTCCCTTAAATCGAGTTCTACATACATATGTGCAACATTTTTATGCCATGATAAACACATACTCTCACAAATGAGTTGACAGATCAGTAAATGTACTTTTAGAGAACTCCATTTACAGATACAATAAGTGGAACAATTAAAAGAATTGGGTCAAATTTTGGATCTGTCGTCACTATTATATTCTTAAAATTTCCACCATGTACTTAATTCAAAAAGCAAGTGGGGATCCTTGGATAAATAGGTTCATCTTAGACAAGACGTTAAACGTTTTCCGACGAAAATGCAAAATATTTCTCCATTTTTGTCTAGAATCCACAGGAAGCCGGCCTTCCGTTTCACGTAAAAATATATTTTTTGAAAACGGATTCTTGAGGGGAAGAATTTGACATTTACACATACAATAACTTTTACAAATTTAGAGGAGTTAATTTATACGCATCAAATGTGCTCATTTCCCCTTCTCCAATAAGTAGTAGTAATCAGATACATCAAGATTCTTAACCGACTTGAATAAGCAGATTTCTTCCTCATGTACATAAAAGTTTTTGAATCAGAATAAAATAAATATAAAAGTGTTTTAAAAACAAATTTTAAATGGGAATGATTTAGATCTATTTTTGTTCTTTTCTCAACCACATTTTTCTATGTGAGCGATGATCCAGAACCAACTCCTTTCAGGAACCCAATTCATAATTTGGTCCAACAAAAATTATAAGGGTCTAAGAGATTTTCCAGACATAAACGCAACACTATTCTAGAGCAGTCGAATGTGAAGTGAAGAGATCGCTTTTCCCCGATACGGATGATATGCATATGTTCGTCACACTCTATAGCAACGTCTATCTCTACTACATTTGCAGACAATGAATTTGCAACTTTAGCAGATTCCTCCCTTAGTTTTTTGTACTTAAAAAAAGGAAGTGAAGTAATTGTTAGTTACCAAAAATAAATATTATATTTTATATTGTTAAATTATGACTACAAAAAAAAACCTTTTTTTACCATTACATATTATGTTATCATTTCTTAAGGTAGTATAATCTTTATATTCGCATGCTTTTAATGAAATAAAAAGCACTTTTCATTTGTAGCTATCTATTTATATGTATATAAATACGTTTCTTTCACTCAACACTTTCCACTAAGATCACAATGAAAGAAAAACCTAAGTTATCAAATCTATAAACCCATCACGGCGTTATTCCATAGCAAAAAAGTACCTTATGTATTTCGTTGTCAGCTGTAGATTCCCTCATTCCTTTCACTTGATACGTCATGGCTATTTCATAATTTATTATTTTTGATCAATACACAAAATAATAAGTTGTCCTATACTTATACTCTGTTTCCCAAAGGACGGGAATAGAATGTCTTGTTGATCCCTTGTCATATATAAATATATTGGCTATCTAATTATTTCCATGTAGATATTTTGGCTATCAATTTTAATTTTGAATTACGCTCTCTCACAACTCATTTTACAGTTTCGAATATCGTTTTGGTTTTGGAATACATAGACTAGCTATCAAAATCGTGTTTTTCATTGAACAATATCTCAAGTTTATCATTTATTACTTGATTATTTTACATCTATATATATATATATATTTTTTTTTTTTTAATATGAAATTGTCATTTCTGATTTCAGGTATCATTATTATGAGGGATCACACGTACCACAAACGTATTGGGCCCCGAAACGTAGAAATACTATTTCTGTAAAAAATTTAGGACCCAAGTTAATTTAATTCGTGATTTGAAGAGAAAATTGAAAGAGTATAAGAAGAGTTTTCCTCCGAAAAAAACCCGGAGATTCCGTTCTTAATTTTTGCAAGATCAATATTAAAGTGAAGAAGCTTTTTAATTTTATGACTTCAATTCAAAGACTCTCAATTGATTCAATTAAAATAGTAGCTAAAAGATTCATTTTAGAATATTTTCCCAAAGTAATCAAATTTTCTAGCATTGAAACTCTAAAATTGCAACATTTTTTGGGTGTCAATTACAGGCAATTTCAAAAGTTGAGCCATTTCATTTCAAATTTTAAAAAAATAAAAAAAATATTCAACTAGCAAATTTGTGCTTAAATTCTGATAATTGGAGGGTGGGAACAGATTTACTCATTGTGAATAAAGAGAACGCTAAAGAACTTGGGGTTATTGCAGTTAAAGACTTCAAGCAATTGCTATTTTGCAAATTGAATTATTATTTTGAAAGTAATTTAATGGAATTTCCAAGGCAGTGGGAGGGAAATGTAATATACATTACTAGTTATGGAGACCATTGTAGGTTATTGTACGCAAACAAATCATTATGGATGTGATTTAACATTAATTTCATCTTCATCCGAAAAAAACTTTATTTGTTCACAATGTTCTGAAATTTACTTGAATGAATGTGAAGAAATTTTTATTAATAAGGATAAAAATCAATGGAAGAGCAGTTACGACTTTTTAATTCTATAAAAAAATCGTAAACAAAAGCAAGATTCATTTTTATATATATAAAAAATAGCTCTCAGAAAATAATAAAACTTTTTGAATTTCTTAACAACATCAATGTATTTAGAACTGCAGTTGAATCATGGGGGATCCTTTCATGTGAGGGATATAAAAAAAAATATTAAATAATTTCTCATCAATATTAAGTATTTTTCCAGATATGAAGGTGGGATTCAAAATTATATTTTGACATCTTTCTAATATTTTCAAGCATCTAACAAAAAAGAGAAACTACACAACTGAAGAAATATCAAGAATAACTCATTAGTGTCACGGTCTTGGGATATTATTTCATTTACATTTTACTGAAAAATCTATAGTTCCCAAAATACATGAACTAATTTTTAATGTTCCAAGAGTACTAGAAAGACAATCAACTTATGGAGTTGTTTGTATTTTTTTGCTATAGAACAAGAAAGAGAATCTCTTTTTGCTCGCTTTATAAATTATTTTTTTATTTTTGTAAAGTAGGGAATAAGGTACAAAGATTAAAATTAGCATTGGGATGTTATTACTTAAAGAATTTTTTTTTTTTTTTTTTGGTTCATGTATTTATAAATAAGAACTGTTTCAATATGTCAAGATTAAAGTGATATTTATTCTATTAATACATTTTTTAACGGTTCAGGTTGTTTAGAAAAACTAATATATTTCTTATAAGTTTTAGTGGTTTCAAGTTGTTTTCTTTTTAAGGAAGTTCTGCTTTAAATAATTAAAATTATACATTTGAGAAGCGATCAGGAACTTGGATATTTGGACGAATTCTAATTTTGAATGGTCAACTTTTATTTAACTCGAAATTCAAAATATATGTATGGTTTCCTTAGGTATTTGCCCTTTAAACAAATTATCTATATGACTTTGAGAGTTTCAACAAAGACAAAGTTTGAAGAATTTAATAATATGGTTTTCCTACCAACTTAATCACTCCTTCTAGATTAATGTCCAAAAAATCATGGGAAATTTCTCTTTAATTTTAAATATCGTTTGGTTTCATTGGACCCATGTAGAACCTCCACTAATAATATATTATTTAGTCTGTTGATTTAATTTTGTTGTATATAAAATTTGATAACCATAAAGTTCAACGCATGTTTATTAATACAGTCAAGGAAAATATTTAATATATTCATGGATTGTAACTGAAGAAAAAAGTAAGTCTTTTAAAATCAATATCGAAAAAAAAAATTAATAGTAGTTTATACTTTTTCTCTTTAAAAAAATTCAATGCAGTAATAATTTAATGAATTTGTTTTTTAAAGAGCTGTCGGTTATCGATTCAATTTCTACTTCATCTTAAAATACACTTACATTAAAATTGTAAATTTATTGCACCTAAAAATTAATATTTTGATTTAGTATGTATTCAATATTAATTTAATAATTGATCATAGAAAACAATTATACATTATTTAATACGTCTATACCTCTCAAAATTATTTTACCCAGTGAATTATAAATTTGTTACCATACTTTTCTATATATTACAATTGATATGTCATTTCAATACATCTAAAACTACACGGAATTCTAGACTCATGGAAGACGCACGATTTCTTTCACGTTGCAGGATGAGTATAATATTTTCTATTATTTTTTCCAGAAGTTAATAGTAATTTATTTATGAGAGCAATCAACCTTCTATGAAATTTATCATGGAGATTATTTGTTTTGTTGCCTCTGTAGAATAAAACAATAAAAATTAAAAAATAAGCATTTAATATTAGTCTAAATTTTATTGATTAGAAGATAGTTTAATAATTTTTTTAGTTTTTTTACAAGAATAATAAGAAAAGTTTTTTTTATTTGACCTCCTTCCTGTGTCGTCAATTTTCCTCCAAAAAAACTTGACTCTTTGAACAGTAAAAAGAAAACAACTCTCTTCTAGACATCTGATAATGACTCAGATCTTGCAAACAAGTATTCTCCTGATGAAGATGATAATCCTACAAAAATTGTCAACAAAGAAGAAAGGTTATTAAGATGATTAAGTGAAGGTAAAGTTACACAATCAATGGGCATCTAGCGATATAGTGCAGAACTCGTGTTGTTTCAATCTCAATAACTAATGCATTTCTATGTACAAAACAAAAACTGAATTAATCAATAAGATAAAAGAATAGAATAACAGAGAACTCATAAATAGGGAATTTAAATTTAGAAACAAACCATTGATGTTCTATTATTTGTTTAATTAATACTCAAACAATCGTATTATTATTTGGATACATTTTATCAATTGTCTTGAATCAAACAACCTATAATTAGGTCGTAGGGGCCACATTTAAATACATTTATTTCCCCATTTAGTAATACATTTATTTCTTAAAGATTCTAGATCTTCGCGAGAGTAATATTCTAATATGCTAACAAGCATGTTAGCTCTTTATAAGAAGATTCCTAAGGCAATAAGTTAGGCAATGACGTTAAAATATTCCAATATAAATCTATTAAAGTTAAAAAGTCACTTATATTTTTTAAAGCAAATTTATATGCAATAGCAGAATAGAGTATGCATTGCAAACAAAACTATCTAGAAAAGAGAGGCACATTATCTGTAAGATTTTAGAATCAACTTCTACTTGTTTTCCAATCACAAAAGGGACTCACCGCCTGTAATAAAGAAATCACTAATCAGGGGTGAGGCTTAAAGTATCTATGCTAACAAGTTATAATCATAATTATCCATATAGATCATACATTTCTGCATTATATGCATCAAGGACATTTATCAATGAAATAGTTTTCTTAGAGTAAGAGACGAAGCAGAGTTGACTTAAGGAAAAAAAGGCTCAAAAACTTCAATGAAGGAGCAGTGGATGGAAGATGAGAACTCTTTCTGCTCCTCACTGGATCTTTCAGTCCATTATTTTGTCGTTTTATGGAGCTTTAAAGTTCATAAATGTAGAAGTATACGATGATTCCGTAGAAGATCTGGAGGAATTTATGTATTCCTGAGCATAGATGCAGTGATTCACGAAGTCACTATCACAGACCTTGATTTGAACGGGCATCTATACAATGAATGATTCTTCCATTACAGGAGATGGGATCCACCAATTTTACCTGGTTTTTTTTTACTCTTCCGGAGCTTATTTTAATTTTCTGTAACAGAATCATCGTTTTGAAAATGAAGAGAGCAAACTCGTGAATTCTTTGAACGTGCATACACTCCACCAGCTAGCCTAGGAATCGCTCTAAGCTTTAAGCATTTATCATAAGGGAACACCTGTAGTGACACAGTAGGGTCCTTTGATGCAATTTTATATCCACAGCGACAACAGCAGTCTGGCATTATTAAAAAAGATCTGAAATATGATTTTAAATTTCTAATTGTGTCTTCCATTATTATTATCATTAATGTAATCTTTCCAAGAGTAATTATAGAGTTAGTTTAACCAATTTTCTTAGAAGCTTCCTTTAATTCCAGTCTCGGCAATAATAGCTTCACGATCATTACAATATTGGTGATATAAAATAAATTATCAAGGATTCAATCAAAATTATACAAATGAGGAAGAATAAAAAGATTTCATTGTTACGTTTAAGAACAATATAATAAACTTAATAATAGAATCAGAAAGGAAAAATTAAAAGTGTGAGTCTTCCATGTGTCTATAATTCCACAGGAACTATTAATAAGCAATAATATAATACACTCATAAGGGAATAAATAAATATAAATATATACATAATTCATTTGAAAAATTGGGGAGAAATGTATTGCCAATGATAGTGAGGACAAGGAATTCTTCAGAAATAAAGATCAGTTGGTATTAATGACGTATTTGGGTACCTACCAGATGATTTTGGGCCTTTTTATCTCTTTCTTTTTGGAGGAAAGGTTGCGTGACAAATAAAGATAACCACGTGCCATATTTTATGAACTATATGTTATAGATTGTCGAATGGCTGAAACACCCATGTACAAGCACAATGACTAGTTTAGTTCTTATATTATGAATAGGAATGTGAACATCTATTAAATTGCGGGGAATTTAACTAGATTTAAACAAAAATATATGTTGGTTAAAGCAAGATATGAATGTTCTTCTTAACAATTATTCCTCCGTACTTTGAAAATTCTAACGAATCAGTTATTTCTGTCAGCAGATTTGTTACAATATTTTATATGATGATTAAGAAGTAATTATTTGATGATTAATTTAATTTATGTATTGTATTGTATTTACTAATTGTTTTTTAAATGTCAAACCCAAATTGTAAACTGTGACTAATTAAGTTTTATGTTGTAGTTTGGTTTATCTTGAGCTTATATTATTTTTTTAGTTTTGGTTGGTTATATATTTTTTAACCTCCTAAATTGAAATATTTAGGTTTTTAATAATAAATATATATATTTTATTTTTTTACATTCCCATTACACTCACCAGAATTTAGACAATATTATCATCCCTAGTTATGAATGGAGGACAAAAATAATTTAATGGGTTATCTTTCTTTTATGAGAAGTAATCATCTTAGGGGGAAACTATATAAAATTCATGTAAAATAGTTATTCCTTAGCAAGTTCCCTTATAATAACAACTTTCAGATGAGTTCAAGGGAGATGAACGTGAAACCTCACAACATTGACTAATGTGGTTCAAAATATATATTTCATTTTTTTTTTTTTTCAAAAGAAACATTTCTGGACTTCAACGTCCCTCCCAACATTTGGAGAAAAAACCACACACATTTAAGAGGTACTCTAATGTGGATATCATTGTACTCTTTTGATCTACTCACAACCTCGATTGACAAAAGGGAAATGAAAAATGTACTCAAACATAGGACAGCTAGTCTTCTGTATTTATCTAGCTGCCAACTGTTAATCATTATGCGGGGATTCATCATTTTGTTATGATCATAGATAATTAAATATTTATTCTGCTATGGATATTTTATACTATAAGATTATATTGAATTGAAGTTCTTAATTGATACAAATTAATATGAAAACCAAAGTCTTATGTTATACTCTTTTTTGTCGTTTATATACAGTCAGCTATTCGAATTCATGACAGAAAACAAATAAGGGGAAAATACACTCTAGGGTAAATGTTCAATTACCGTTAGTTATACAAAAAAATTCAAAATATGATACTTCTTGAATATTTATCTGTTACAGTCTCAAGTCATGGTATTAAGAATCCCTAATTATTGCTGAAGATATCTCACCCGTGTAACTATGGAGGAAAAGCCAATAATTGGACGATAATTACTAAGGCTGTAAAAATGATTTGGGTGCCCAGACTCCCATGACCCCAATTGATTACGGCCCTGATATTATTCTTTCATGATAGTTTTTGACGGCAATTGAGTATTTAACTACACTGTGGTTACTTCCAATAAACTAATTGTAAACAACCCTTGTTCATCTCATTTTTTAAAAATAAGATGCATTCATTATTTATTCACATCAAATGAATAAATAAAAACATACAGTCAACTTCTCTTTATTTCATTTCTTAATGTAACAACAATAACAAAAAAAAATAGCCAGAAGGATAAAAATAGGAACAATAAAACTTTTCTATTTCCCTCTTATCTCCTCAGTCTTTCCCATACACAAAATATATATATACAGACAATCAATTCTCGGAAGACGAAGAATGGGGAAAACGAAGAAGAGAAGGCTAGAGAGAAAAAAAAAAGAAAAAAGATAGAGATTTATTGCTACATTCATCTAAAGTTGAATAATACATATTAGGGATTTTAACACAGAAAGAAGTTTCCGTTTAGGCACCAGACAGAGTAAATAGAAGAAGGAAGGGGTGGGGTAGATTATGGATCCAGGTCTAAGCTTGTCGGGCCCTATAATATGATACCTATAGTATTTCTTATGCCAGGGCTTCCCAAACTTCACTATGTTAAGCTCCCCCTACACTAAAGTGAGGCACCCTTTGGGGGCCCTACTGAAACTTATGACATTACACACTCTGCCTATAAGGTAATTGGGCCCTTTTTGTATCGAATATCATTTCCTGGGTCCGAATTTTCGAGCGACGCCCCCTGTTGTAAGTTCCTGTTACCAAACTGATCCTTTATAAATAAATAAAAACGATACCAAAGACCGGAACCGAGACTCATATAGCTGAACCGAGACGTAGACCATTAAAATGAAAGAATTGAGAACGGAAGCGATAGAACCGCTGAACCTAAGCCGGGCACAACCTTGCTTTTAATTTTTAAAATATTAATTTTTCATTAATTTGTTATTTATATTATGAAGTTGTATGTCTCCTCTTTTTGTGATCTTATTTAAAATCTGTAAGGGAGAAATATGTTGTAGCTGTAATTACAGATCTCTAATTGAATACTTTTGATTCCAAGTAACATAGCTAACTGATTTATGTTTTCTTAAACACAAGACACAAGAGCACATGTCCGGGGAAAAGGATGTTTGGTCACTCTAGCTACGTAGTATTAAATTAGTCGGCTTTCTTCTAATTTGGAAGTACATTATTAGTCATTTAAGATATGTCGAGGCAGGGAATCAGGCATTAAATATGTATGTCATTTAATCCTATTTTCATCACGTATGTTCAATAAGCAATAAACATCTTTGAATTACTAACAAAGAGCCGTATAATTATTTTTACAAATGAAGCGATAGGATATGATAGGAATGAATATTTACAAACAATGATTGTTACATCACCTTCTAATTAGTGTGAATATGCCGCATCATTATGATGGCATGCCCTTATATTATATCTACAATCGCTGCATGAGTTATATAGAACAATGGTCAAGGTCCTTCTTACTTTATAGTCGATGAGGAGATTACAAGGACTTGAATCAGTCTAAAGTTGTATAAAACAGTTATTTTAAGCTAAAAACGCACTATTACTGTACAAAATCTTTTTCATCGTCCCTTCCAGCCCCCTTCCCGCACCCAAAAAAATAGGGTTTTTTTATTTGGTGGTATAATGAGCCCAAAAATCTGGAGGTCCCATCCGGTCCTGTCCTAAATCTTAAGAACACTCCTAAATCGTACACAAAAATAGTATAAAATAGAAAACTTTTATCAATGACGCAATCGTCAATTATATGAATCAGTGCCGTCATTATCAATACATATCGACTATCTTAGATGTAGAGATGTGTAAACTTTGGAAGAAGCAATCGATGACTTTGTAACCTGTGTACAGAGTCAGGCATGGTTCTTAAAACTCCAATGTTCATCCTATAATTCTCATTATGAAGATGGTGTGCTCGTGAGAACTATCATCAAGAATACGACCTCTACTAAATTACAACAGACTGCTTTTGAAAGAAGTTTGTCCAACTCGAAGAAGTCATTCAGATAGGTCATGCCATGGAATCACCAGAAGCTCACTCTCTAGAAATGGTAAAAGAAAAATTTGTTATGGGTTCTGAATATAAGGAACTCCAATGGCACTCTTCGCCCCAAATCTAATTCCAGTATGAGAATGCGGCCTTCCTCTAGAACAAAACCTCAGAAAAAGTGTCTGAAATGCAAATTTTGTGCCACAATGCGTCACTTCTTCGTTTTCATTGTTCTGTCATAGATAAAATCTGTTTCAAATCCAAAAATGCTTATCTTTTCGCATCGTGCTGCAGATCTGGTCAAAGCAAGATAAACTCTCGAAAAATCTCGTCGCCCAATTTTTCCAAACGAGCATTTATCAAGGCTGTCATATTGAACAACCCGGTTTCATTCCTACTCGACTTAGGGGCTATTTTAAGTATTATCCCTCGCCAACTTGTAAAAACGGAGTTTATCTCCAGTCACGGTAGTCATGTTAATGTTTTCGGTGGTAACAAAATTCCTACACAAGGATCGATACACCTTCCTCTCTCTCTGAAGACTCACTCAAAGATAGGCCCTTTCGATTGCCTTATAACGAATGTAGATCAACCAATAACAGGATTTCAAGCCTGCATAGACCTTAGTCTTATTTCTCTTCACAAACGATTTTTTCTTTGTAATTCTGTACACTCAATGTATAATGATTTGGAATCTCTCAATGCAAAATACCAATGCATATTCGAAAACTTAGGCAGTTACACCACAAACCAGTAACCATTATCTCCTGTAATTAATAAGCTGAATAACTGTTCTCCGTGCTAGCCGGTTTACGTTTCTGATTTTAGACACCGTTATGAACAATATGAACTGGAGGAGTCATCTAAGAATGTGTCGATACCCCTGCTCCTCAAGTTAATCTATACTAATGGTCTTTCTTATTTTTCTAAAAAAACTGTTCAAAGAAATGTAAAAGTAATCCATTTACCTGATCCTGAATTAGTATCAAGTCCATTAAAAATAAGTCAATGTGTGTTTACAAGTCAGTTAACATACCCTACTTTCTTCGAATCTATTCCTCAAGTCAAGTCATTCTTGGGACTTGTTCGATTTTATGGGAGCTTCGTGGAGTACCTACCCTCGATAGCTTCTCCATTACACGAACTAACATGGTCAAGTGTGGATTTTGTGTGGTCCAACGAGGCTGAAGAAAGCTTCTCAGGAATAAAGATAATTATTTCCAAGACTCCTGGTCTTACTCACTACGATCTAGCGTTGACATTGCTCTTCTCTACTGACACCTCACCTCTGGGACTCGGAGACTTCCTTTCCCATCTCATTAATGGTTTGGGCCATTACATTTGTGTCTCAGAAACGCTCTGCTGCGGAAAAAATTACTCCCAAAGCGATATTATTTATGGACTGAATCTTTCAAACATTATCTTCTGGGTAGATCATTCTCTATTAAAACGGACCACAAACCACTCAATACATCTTGAATTCACAGAAAGAACTCCCTATTGTTATCACAGCTCGGTTATCCCGTTTTGCTTTTCGTCTTTCTATGTTCAACTTTAAGATTGTGCATGTGAAAGGCCCTATAAATCTTCATGCAGACGCTCTCTCCCGAAATCCACTGGGAAATCCTGTTCCAACCGACAAACTTATGTCCCTTTCTATCTCTTCCTTCAAGTGTAATGAAACATAGTTGCGTGAGCCCATGTCAGGAGATGACCATTTTTACCTTGTTGTTGAGGCTGCAAGAACAAACAACTTGTCGAATTTTTTTTATGTTGACAAAGTGTAGAAGAACAATCGTTGTGCATGTTCTTGAAAAACTGTCTTCTGTTTTGGGAATTCGTCTGGTCGTCCCTTCCTCCCTACGCAAAAGAATTATATACGAACTTCACTTATATCACCGTGGGATAGATAAGGTAAAATCAATCCCTCTCTGTACTGCCTGGTAGCCTAATATTGCATATACATTTGCCAACGCCTGCAATATCTGTCAGGCAAATGCTCCTTCTCCACCAGCAAAATATGTTTCCTCCTTGAAGGAACGTGTTCACGAGGACTTCTTACAATTCAAAGGGAAGGACTTCCTCATTCTTGTCGACACTGGGTCCGAATAGATCGAGGCCGCAGCTATGTCAAACACCTCTACTTATCGCACACTGCAACATCTATTATACTGGATCTCAAGATACGGTTTTCCTAAATGGTTAAACTCCGACAACGGTCCTGAATTTACGCAAAAACAACTTCAAATCTAAGATGTCGGAGTGGGGGTTAATGCTTCACTTTCTCTTCCATATCATCCGGAATCTAACAGACAAGCCGAAAGGGCTGTACGGATTTTGAAAGACATGAAGAAGAAACTACTTTTTACTTATCGTTCTACTCCTATATCATGTGAAAAGTATCCGGCTGAACTCCTTTTTGGTCATAGTATACTTAATCGTCTTCATAGTTTGCTTCCTAACAAAAGCACCAGAATGAAAGAGCCAATCAGAGAAAGCAACAATGTTGGGTGTAAAAAATTTAACTCTTGCAATGGATCCCAGGCGTTACTGTCGAGAAAATCTCTACTTCGATCTGGACTGTTCGCATCGATGGTGAACTTAAAACCAGACATCTGAATCAACTTCGACATCGACGAATCTCACATATGAGAGTCTGCAAAACAATCTCGAGTCCATATAAGAATTAAAAAAAGCATATTAATTGAATAAATCAAATATTTATTCGCGAAATTATTTATGATACAAATAAATTGTTAGTTAAAACTCACAATAATCGGTAATTCTCACTCTCTCTCTCTCTCTCTTTCTTTCTCTATTTATTTATTTAATAAATTATTCGCTTACCATTCGTTTATTTTCTCTTTCTTTTTCTGAAGGAAATAATGTGTACGCTTCGTTTTAATTCGTTATTTTATACGTTTTTAATATATTTAATTTTTTTTTTCCAATATGTCAGATCTTTATTTTCTCTTTCTCCTTCTCTATGTTTATGTATATTATTTTTTGTATTCTTTTACAAAAAAACAACGAGGGAAATCAGGTTTAGTAAGGTGAGTTGGAAGAAGAAGGAAGAGGAGGAGTTACACTTCGTCGAGAGGTTGTGTTCTTGTGCATAAATTAAAAAAGAGCGCGCCTAGCGTCTCCTTTTAGAATTATTTCTTTTTTTTTAGATCATTTTAATTATTCTCTCACTCTTTTACCTTTCTTTCTCCTTATTCCTTCCTAGGGGAATTACTGGCTGCGTGAGTGCGCGCATCTTGTGTTTGTAGTAGGAAAAAATAATATGCCTTTCCAAGGCGACCAGGCTTCCAAGGCTTTATCCTCAACAAAAGAGGCTCGAATTCAATATCTACGGAAGTGTAACAGGATTAAAATTTAGCCGAAGAAGAAAACAGAACAAAACCAAGCTTTATACTAGAGTTGAGACGATTCTTTCCTTTAGTGGGAATATCTCCATCCATATAGAACAATGAATATATTCAACGGTTGAAACTATGACGGGATCCATTTACTTTCAGATTCAGATGAACTTCTCTAGATGTGAAATATATTATTAGTAATTTGTTAATTAGGTACTACAACAATGAGAAGTTATGGACATAAAACTAAAATATACAACAATTTGAAATATAAATGCAATTTTACTTGGACAATTTTTAAAGCCTATGATCATTCTTCATTTATGAGTACCTGAAGAAGTGGATTTTGTTGTACTCCAAGAATTAGGACAAAAGGAAGAAACTTCTAACTTGATCATCCATCTCAAGAGATACTCTTAGTCTTATTCCGAACTGAGTATTTTACGAGGGACAACGTGATGAATATGCATCCGAGAAAAACTAAAAGGCTTCATAAGAGAGTAGAGTGGACTCCTTTATTTGGAAAGGGGAGTCCATGATAGAAACAATGAGGAGATCCATTCATGATGAGTAGGTAATTTTAATATTCAAAATATATCTAATAGTAATTAATAGTTAATTTATTTGAATTTTAGCAAAGCGCGGAATTATTTTATGTTTATGTTTATTACGGGGTATGACGTCATTATGAGCACATTGAAATTGTAAGCTATATAAGATAATGTTGCATATTTCCTTGTATCCCCCCGCCTATAAAATGGTATCACTCATAAAATAACCGAACTAAAGTCATATTTTTCTATAATATGAGCATTGTTACTCCTTACCACAATGAATGATAAATAATTATAATGCTATCAAGAAGAGTGTCGTTTTTCATCATTTTTTAGCCTAGAAATGGAAATCTGTCGAGTTCAGAAGAGGATACAGAATCTATTAAAATACTTTATAATCATAAAATACCTTTTTACATCAGTTTTATTGATCGTACTTCACTTTTGTGATTGTTTGATGGTCAAATGTCTCTGAACGATAATAGTCACGAATTACTGTAATCTCAAATATTTCTTAAACCTAACAACCCAGAGAAAAACTCAGATCAGTTTTGGATTTTGCGCTCAAACATGAATTATATATCTTTTAATTTTTCGTTAGATGAGAAGAAGAAGTCCTTTTACATTTAATTATATGTATATATTTGATGGAAAGAAGGAAACATTCCGTGTTGGTGTACATAATAGTATTATTAATACAAGGGCGTCAGAATAATGACGACATTTGAAGGGGAAAGAGAGAGAAAAGGTCGAACAGCAGCAGCTGAGCTTCTTTTTCTTTTTTTGTACTAAATCCTCCTCATCAAATGATAGACTATACAACTTAGTTGTTTATTATTCAACTTAGTTGTACAGACGGACTCATCAAATTAAATATTAGGAGGAAGGGTCCTCTCATTGGATTTTACAGAATAATTTGTATGCTATGTAACGCACGCGCTCACTCACTCCTTAAACGCGCCTGTAATTGAGAGAAGAAGAGGAGAATTCCCTATAATCTGGCAGTCTGCGCAACTATATAAACTCCTCCTGTTTTGTTCTTCTCTCCTGATATTTTTTCTGTATTTTAATTCATCAAGCCCCACTAAGTGAGGGGAAGAAGAATTCTCTCATTGGATAGGGCATCTTCATCTTATCTTGCTGCATATAAGTTCCATCCCACTTTTTTTAAATTATTATTATGTGGCTCCTTTCAAATATGACAAGTCTGCATGTAGAATGAAAACAGGCCCTGAGGGATTATAGAGTAGGGGTCTCTAGGGTGAGTGTGTCTACGGAGACACGTTCCATGTAGAAAATTTATAAATAAAAATGTGGATTTTGTAGAAGTAGAAAGAGATAAAGAGCGCGAGGATCAAAGTTATTTATTTATCGCGCTTGTGTGGAACGTCGTCGTGGAAGTTCCATGACTACTACAAACATTCTCTCTCTTTACACATAAATGCATAATAGGTAAGGTTGATAATTTTGGTAAGGATACAAAAGCGTGCGAGGAGAAGGGAAGAAATACTTATGGCATCATTGATTAAATAATATACATCTTCTTCTATCAAGAACGTTATCATTCCCGCCTTTATTATTCAATATTAATATAATATTAGATGCTGAATGTCGATAGAGAACTGAACAAAATGCCTAAAATAACGTCGCCTTCTGTCTGGATTTCTGAAAATGGAGGCCCAGGAATTTGAAAAATACTTACCAGATGAGAAACAGATGGTTTGTCGGATTTGTCGATAGCCCCCTGTCTAGAATTCCACGCCACTTATTATCATTATCTCATATCAAGAGCAAGGATATTCTTCTAAAAAATCAAGTTAATGATGAATCCATCAAGTCAGACTTTAACTCTGATCTCACAAAGATGCTTATTGCATGTAATATAACCTTATCCATTGCTAATCATCTACGTTCAAAAAATTTATGGAGAAATACACGGGTAAACCTATCCATTCCCGAGGAACCATCATTAAATTAATGGAGGATGTTGGTACTGATGTCATTTATAGAAATACATGTAAAAATGTTTTGAGTCATCCACACCAAATGACGATGAAGTTATCAGTAAAAAGTATTTACTAATATCGAAATGGAACTCTGAATTTTGTACTATCTAACAGTAAGTATTCAAAAATTTTAAATCTAACCATAAAATATGATTCTAGTTTAGCTAAACATATCAAGAATTATGATACACAACTCATTAAATGGCAAAAACAACTGCTTAAATGGTCACAACAACGGGGGTAGTAGCTTTGGTTGGTTTGCAACTAGTTTGTCTGACACTAGTTTCTTCACTTAAAGACTTGGGAATGATCATTAGGTTTTCCAATATTACAAAGTCAATAAATATTACTTTTTTATCACTTAAGGCTTAGCTATGGTTGATAAACTCCAAGAAAAGGTGTTCAGAAAACTCATAAAAGGCAAAAACAACTACTTAAATGGTCACAACAACGGGGGGTAGTTGCATTGGGTGTAGTATTATAATTAGCAATTGTGTATATCCTTCATGATAAAAGTATGTTGTTATACAAGCATAAATAATGGGGGGAAAATCTTTTTTGATGCTCTTAATAAGGAGTAATATCACCGGACATTACTACATAATTAGCTTTTGCTCTAAATCTTTAGGATGGATTTATTTTAACATTTTTTTTTGGTATATTTATTGTCTAATTTTATGATTTTAACCTTTACTTCATTATTTAATAATTATTTAGATCTCATCCGTTGAGATATATCTATCATGTACACAATTGTATATAGCAACTTGCACATTAGGAATAAACGGTGATGATCTTTTTGATTAAAATCCACGTTTGGCTTGTGTTTAGCAACTTAAAGTTAGGACATATTTCTCTGAATTCATGTCAGAACAAGAAAATATTATTTGGATCAATCTATTATTTCAATATTCTGTATTTATAATTTATTGTTATTATTAGTTATATGATTACATTTGTCTAATTTTGTATATTTAACATAAATGTATGATGGTTTATTTTTTAGTAGGTAGATTATATTTAATTTAAGCCTTCTTTTTAAACTAGGAACTTCAAATATATTACGAAATACTCTACTTTGTCGCTTCATTTGTTATTATTTTTAGAATAGGGTTCATAATGAATTACAATTTCATGGAGTGTGACGTTTTCAAATCTCGTAGTATATCTTCATTCAACATTTTGCTAATAAATACTTTCGTTATACCCTCAAAAAATTATAATACAGCAGGCAGCTGATAATCACATCATTATTTTAAACAATGATACCATAAGTATTTCTCCCACTCTTCTCCTTGCACGCGTTTTTCATTACAGAATTATCAACTTTAGGATGGATGTGTTTCTAGTAAGAGGGAGGCATTTAATATTAATGGATAGGAAAGTTTGTCAAAAACTGTTTTTCTTTTCCCTTTTCATACCATAAGTAAGGGTGATAATTTTGGTAAGAATAGAAAAGTGTGCGAGGAGAAGAGAAGAAATACTTATGGCATCATTGATTAAATAATATACATCTTCTTCTATCAAGAACGTTATCATTCCCCCCTTTATAATTCAATATTAATATAATATTAGATGGTGATAGTCGATAGAGAACTGAATAAAATGCCTAAAATAACGTCGCCTTCTGTCTGGATTTATGAAAATGGAGGACCAGGAATTTGGAAAATACTTACCGGATGAGAAACAGATGGTTTGTCGGATTTGTCGATATAAATGTAGATTATATTTAATTAAAGCCTTCTTTTTTAAACTTGGAACTTCAAATATATTTCGAAATACTCTACTTTGTCGTTTCATTAGCTGTTATTCTGAGAATAAGGTTCATAATGAATTACAATTTCATGGAGTGTGACGTTATAAAATCTACTATAACGGATAAAAAACGTCCAAGTCAATTATACGTAGTATATCTTCATTAAACATTTTGCTAATAAATACTTTCGTTATACCCTCAAAAATCATAATAAAGCAGGCAAATGATAATCACATCAGTATTTTAAAGAATGATACCATAAGAGTGATGATGAAAAATGTAATGTACTATGACCATCAGCACATCTTCAAAATCAAGTACTTCCTCGACCAACTCCTCAGCGACTACAGGAAGCACCATGCATGTGGAGAAAAAGCGTGGTCCTAGTCGACCGTCTGGTAGTACGCGTCAAAACATTGATAATCAACGCATCCCTGGCTCTGGGAACATTAAGAGTAGTAAAGGTATGTTGAAATATAGTTCTTGTATCATGAATTATTCTTAATTATTCATTGATTTGTTTTTGTTGGAAATATTCACCACATCAAAGATGGGAGTGGTCCACCTAGTGAAAAACGCAGAAAATTCGCAGTTGATCAAATCATCAAACCCCCACCTCTATCTACCTCCAACTCTGTTTTTAAAAAGAACGGAAATCCCCTCAAATGGTCTGTTCAACAAGTCTGTGATTTCGTCAAGAGCCTCCACGGCTGTGCTGAGTACGTAGAAGACTTTATGCCCCAAGAAATTGATAGCCAGGCTCTCATGCTCCTAAAAACAGAGCATCTCATGGCTGCCATGAGTATTAAACTCGGTCCTGCTGTTAATGAAATGCGTGAGGAGATCAAAGAGAACTGACGACGGTGTTCCAATACAAAAAGAGTTACATTTAAGCTAGGATCCACAACTGTAGATCCCGTCAGAGAAAGCAAATAATTTAAAAATGATCATTATTACATCAAGGATGATGTTGCTCGTCAACGTACAACGTTACTACAATATCCATTTTTATATTCACACATTAAAAATTAGTAATTCATCTCTGGTACTGAGAGTGGAGGACTCCTTATAAATATTATTCAAAACATATTCTCCTACTCATCTCTCTTTTTTGTTTCATGAAATCTTTATATTACATAGATTTATAATATATATATCTCGTATGTTGTATTTATGTGTCGTTATTATAATTTTTGTTCATTCTTTAATTTAATGTATATTATTTGAGTCCCTCACATTAATAAGTAAGTGTGTCCATTTATCATTGTTGGATGGATGTCGTTCCCTTCTCCCTATTATTTTGTCCCCATGTAGAGAAGTACATTGTATAATACTATTCAGTGGTTATTCCTCTTTACAGCAACTTATAATAATAGCAATGTTCTTTTTTAATTTCTTTATAATTAATAAAAATGTTATACTCAAAAGAAATATTTTATATACTATATAGATAATATAACAAAGACTGAATAAATCGCACGTCATATTCAATCCAATTGTAATCATTTAGAATAAAGAGTACGGTTTCACTCGAATTTCCATAATAAAACTAAAGTGATGAAGTGTGTGTTCCAACTTCCTTTCCTTTTTGGCACCAATCAATAATTTACATGATTCTCCGTTCTCCCTCATCTTTTGGATAAATACCTTCTCTTATTTCATTGTTTTCTGCAGGCAATCAAGGAGAGCGGAGAGAAAGGGATGGAGGTCCATTGACCAATAACATAACATAATATTATAATACGTGTAAACAAAAATTAGGAAATTTCTTCTTCTTTACAATACATGTAAGAAATAACTATCACTCATCAGTGATGATTTTAATGACGAAAAGGGATTGCGCAGCATGACTTATGTAGGATTATAGTAGATACGCGCATAAAATACATATACAATATATATAATCTCAGATTTATCGTTTCCATAATATATGCTAATAGTAAAAATGACTTAAACCATCGTGGTGGGACAGATAAATGACGATTCGTGATAATCATCCAAGCACATAAATATATCATAATCTTCGCATAGTGAAGGGATTTCCGTTAAAGAAGAGCGAATCATAATGCATAATTAGTTAACATAAGATGGGATCGTAAAATACTCCATTTTCTGACAGAATGGGAGAGTTCCATTCTAAAGCTCATCAATTGGATGGATGGTTGGAAGTAGAGGACGTAGAGGGCGTAGTAGAAGTAGGATCTCCTTTTTCTAATGATGAACTGCTGTGGGATCCAGAAGGTGGAGAGAGGATCGGTTTCTTTTTAAAACTAACTTTACTTAATGAGAGAAGCGCTTGAGATTTGGATTTCTCTCCGAGTAATTTGTTCTCTGAGGAGAGGCCATAGTTGAATTTAAAAGGATATGTGGACCTCATTATCGGCCTGTAAAAAAATTGAATAATCTAGAGTAAGTCCTATACAATACATTCATAATATATATTAGACAGTTTTGTTTTCGGGTTAATATATTTTTTTTCCACTTTTCTTCTGGGGATAATATTATTTTGAAACCTCTCAGGTCATTTTGGGATAATGTACCTCTTTTCTGCTTAACAACCATCAATTCAATTATCCCTTACATGATTAAAAATAAGGTGTTCATATTGTAGACCACTTTTTACTGATAAGACTAAATACTATATTTTGACTCTTGCTATCATATTTGGAACGGTACAAGGATATGAGGACATCATACCTCATAGGAAAAATGGAAAATTTCGACCCCAAAATCCAATTACTTTAAAATTGTTCTTGATTGTCTCCAGCAAAAAATGTATTTGTGCATTGATAAAATATGTATACAGGGTAGGGCAGCAAAATTTGGAATCTTAATTAATGGTAATTTTTTCATACATCTAGGATGGTTTTGCGATTATTTTTTGATATTCTGGTTTGTGCATAAACAAACCGTAATAAATATTACGTCATATCGTCATCGTGAGTGAGCAAAAAGCCAAAAGGCAGCGCATCTCAGATTTCCTAGATGCTGAAGTTGAGGTGGCGAAGATTATGAGCATTACTAAGTGCTCCAGGAGCCTAGTTTTTAAGGTGGCCAAGATGAAGAATGATGTAGAAGACCTCTCCAGGAAAGCAAGAGGTGGATGGCGCAGTTTGAAAAGGGATGTGGAGTTCCTGTACAGGTTTGAAAAGAAGATCAAGGAGGACCCCAACAAATCGATGATTCGCCTCGCCAACGAGTTATCTATGGCTACTAGTATTATCTGAAAGACCGTGAAGGGCGATTTGGGATTGTCCTCATACACGAAAACCCGACGCCACCTTCTAACAGAGGTCATGAAGGCCAAGAGGATCGGGAAATAAGGAGGAATAAAGATGTTGCCCTCCCCTTCCTCGCCAGATTTGAGCCTGCTGGACTTTTCTTTGTGCGGCACTTTGGAAAGGGAACTCAACAAAATTACACAACCAAATGTGGACTCACTGGAGGTTGCTATAGTGGCTGCGCCGGACAACTTGTCTGGGAGTTTTTCATCAACTCCTATAAGACCTTCCGGCTACGTGTAAAGGCTATGATTAAAGCTGAATGTTGGCATATTGAGTAACCAAGCTTGCAAAGGCATTGTTTACAAATTTTGTAAATTACTTTTTTTATTATTGAAAATTACAATTATTTAAGTATTTCTAAAGTTCTAAAGTTTCTTGAGTCCGACCCTGTATATTAACCCGAAAATGGAACAGTCTTATGTAAATAATATATAGCCATATCAAGGGATATCTAAGAAAAAATTTAAGCCTACAATTGGACAAAACACAAAAAAAGACTAAAGAAAGAAATCCCTTGATGCATTGCTCAATAAATTATTTATTTATCCCATTGCTTATAAAAATTGAGAGTGATAAGAAGTACCCTATTGTGTATGTTTCTATGTACGTTACATTCTTCAAAATGCCCAACTCACCTATTATCATATTGAGGTCTCTTAATAGGAAGAGGATTAGATGATCCATGCGCTTCAGACATACTTCTCTTGAGACTCCCACTCGACGACTCTTTATAATGTTGCTTTGCAATTACTTTAGACTCAATAATAGACTTGATTTCGTGTACAGATTTGGATCGCTCCAATCTCTTTAATTTTAATTTATCCCATTTAGTCTCTTCATAGGATGAAGGATCCTTTCTCCGAACTCGCCGTAGCCGAGAGGAAGACTCAGTATCCGAAGAAGACTCAATACCTTCCTCTTTATCCGTTTCTTCTTCTGAACCACAAAGAAGTCTAAGTTTATAGGTTGCATACTCAATGAAAGGTTCTTTTCCATCAAGCTGGACGCTGACTTTGACTCTCTTACTATTGTTATTATGATTATTATTATTACTGCTGCTGCTCCTTTCACCTCCGCCTTTCCAATCCAGACGATCTCGGACACGGTTCGTTCTTGATAAGAAAAGGCTATCATCATCTGAAGAGGAATCTCTGGAGGAACTCGAAGATAGCCTAAGTTTTTCATGTTTGACTTTCAGAGATTCTAAACGTTTCCTATTATGTCTCTTCATTTTACTATGATGTGATCTTTCTGATGAGGGCCCTTTCATACTATCAAGGAGACCTTGAGCCTCATCAACCTCACTCTCTGATGCGGAGGCATCGTTCACTACCCACTTTGAGAGTGGAGATACATGAGATTTAGGGCGAGGTTTAGAAGGAGTGAAGTCTTTCAGTTTGGATATGGTTCTTTTCCGTTTTTCATTTAGCTCAGCAATGACTGACTTTGCAGAGACTTCCTTTTTAGATTGGACCGAAACTTGATTCGTCGTCACCGTTGTCGTAGAGGACAACTTTTTGACATGATTAGTAGGGGGAAGACACATAGCCAAGGAAGTATTTGACTTTTTATCCGGTTTAGTGGGATTAGAAGAGGATGGAATAATACTATATTTCTTACTCTGAATTGTTTTTCTCGATGATGAAAACATGGGGTCTTCTCCAAATAGATCATCAATTAACTTGAACTTGGAAGAAGTCTTTTTCTTTTTCTCCAATTGTCCCTGAGATTCTTTAGATGATAATTTATCATACTGAGTTGATTTTGTGAGGATGTCCTCAAAACCCTCTGAATCACTTGTGTCAGCTGTGGTTGACTTAGTTTGGAGAGAGGATGATTTAGATTCTGCAGAGCTTTTTTCAGGGCTTCCTTGTTCGTCCGGCTCTTCTTCTAGCTCAATGGCATAGGAAGGAGGACCTCCGCTACTTCTGATAATCTCTTCGGGAAGATCAAAGTTATCTGGCATTTTGAAGGAGTCAAGAGTTTTGATTTCACACTCGCTTACATGTGCTTCATAAGTCGTTAGATCCTGTAGCCTAAGTGAACAAAATTCACAAGGAATGCTAGGAATGTCGTCATCATCAATGACTTCTTCTTCCTCTATCTTATCATCATCTTCTTCTTCGTGTAATTCTGTGACTCCTTCGTTCTGTTCTTCAACATTATTTTGGCTCTCTTGAGATGAACCACTTTGTTCATCATCTTGTGGGTGAAATTTATTCACGGAGGGATCGATTTCTAATAGATTGCATAACTCTTTAAATTCTATCAGGGTCCGACTTCCTTTTTGAAGGGCTAAAAAATAAAATAGTGGTTAATATATATATAGAATATATTTTATTAATAAAAAAGTCGAAGACATCTTTTATAAAAAAAAAATTCATTTTTATTCATGCTTATTAACCTCAACATCTTGAGTTGTGCCTAATAATGGGCTCCTTAGTTACTTATTGTCTTTCTTTCCTATTTTGCAAAAAAATAATAAAATAATGTCTCTTCAAATTAAGGTCATAACTCTAGGCATTCATAGAAGAAGAATAAGGCATCGATATTTATATATATGTATGAAAACTGTGCATAACTTACAAACTTCACCCTCATAGAGAAATTGTAGCAATTTTCGAATGCTGTTGGGGTGAAAATCTGGAACTGAGAGTACTGGAGAATTTCCACTTATTCGAATGTCCAAGGAATCTAATATTGATTTCAATATAGGACTGCATACAAGTATACACTAAAAAATATATATAAAAATGGGCATTCATTAGTATTATTAATTATTATATGATCAAACTCGAAATAATCCAGGATGGATACATCCCTAGTAATATAAATAATAATAAAAAAGGAAGAAAAAGGGAGAAGAGAGAGAGAGGGAGGGGGGGGGAGAACCTACTGCTGCGGCAGGAGGAAAAAGAGAGAAGATCCCCAAATGACGTCACTTACTTGATGACACTTGATGCGTTCTCCTCCCTCGGCTATAAAGAAGCAATCCGTGAGGAGCTCATTTCGATGTACATCTTTGATTCCAAATACAAGAGAATCCTCTTGGGATGAATATCTGAGATCCGGCATGGATCTAGATGGACCAGGAATTCCTAAAACACTGATGACAAGAAAGACGAGCCCTCCTCCTTCTCTTTTTTTATTCTCGTCCGTTTGCTGCGCCTTTTCATAACAATACTGCGTGTGACTGTAATGCTGCCACCGGACTAAATAATAAAATAATGTTTTCTCATGTGTTATTTTTTGTTCTTATTTCATATTATATTATCACTATCAGTTGTGACTAGTGATATGAATGTCCCAATAAATAATATAGCCATAGAAAGAATGAAATATCACTGTTGTATTTCAAAAATACATTTATTTACGAATATATGCCTCTCTGGTATTAATTTCAATATTGATGCGTGTGTATTGATATATTGACATTTTATCGTATAAAAATTGGTAAAAGTAGGAAAGATATATTATAATCTATTTTTGAGGAAGAGAGAAAAAGGAAACGAATTCCATTTCACGAATTTTTATTCTAAATATATATTACGATCAAATTACATATAGAAGTATTATAGTAGTCCTTGTATTAGGTAAGTAATTCTATCATATATGAGCTTAACTTTTTTGATGACAGAGCGTTTTGACGGGACGTCAGCATTGTTGATGTCTGCTATTTTGGGGGCCTGAATAACCTTATAAAAATGAAATCCCTATCCATTGATTTTAAGGAAAATTGTGAACCATTGGATGTTAAAAAGGGACCAACGAATACAAGGACTTAAACCTTACTGCCTAGTTGTAGAATAAATTTGACTCTATTTTCTATTAAAAATATGTTACGATCTTTTTTCCATAGTGTAGATAAGAATGAAACTATTACAATGGAAAGAATAAGATATTGTTCATTAATATTAATGAAAAAAGGATTTCATTTTTATAAGGTTGTTTAGACCTCTCCCAAAATGTCAGACATGAACAATACTGACGTCACGTGAAAACACTCTATTCATCGTCAGCTGAGGTGACGTAATGATTTGAATATGATGTTATGAATAATTCACATGTTAAGCATGTGCAATATGCTATTTTGTACATAATTAATATTCAATTTCAAAGAGCTGCTATAATCAAGTGGGAACTTGTCATCAAGTGTGTTGCCATACCATGTTTGTACATTGTTGTCATACAGGGACAGTTGAAATAAGCTATCATTTACTAATATAGTCCTATGTATATCGTTTGATTTGGAATCCACACATACCACAGCTGTTCAAACGTATATCAATATAATTTATTTCTCTAATGTAAATACATACTATTATATACTTAAAAGTAATATATAATCGAGGAAATTTGTTATTTAAACTCATACATTGTAATGTAGATAAACATGCAGAGTGCGCAAAATATATATGCCGCCACTTTGGTTTACACTCTTGGGGAAATGTGGCAACTAAGGGAGCTGATTTTTTTTGTTAGATAGCTTGTTCAAACTTGCACCAGATGGAGTAAAATGGAAGTAATTGACTAATTCTTTGTCCCAAATGTTTGGAATAGGCACTTAGCCCTTCTTGGAATCTGGGCCGGTAGCGACAACTTGGACGTGCTAGAGAGCAACGTAAAGCCTTGTATCGATATGGTTGCTAATGGGAGGCTTTAAATGTGTTAGAAGGACCCGGCTCCCTACCATACCTAAAAAAAAAAAGTATCTAATTGTAACATTACAATTTTGACGACTTCATCTCGCCGGATTTATGGGCTCCAAACTCGCTAGATCTGAATCCGATAGATTTTTTTTGTGCGTGGGGCACAATCGAACAACAAATGGACCGAACATCAAAGACGAATTTATATCAGATTACGAAGGAATTCCAGGATTTACCAAGGGACCAAGAGAGATAGAGACGGTAATTGAAGGTGGAGGGGATTTTATTGAATAAAATATACAGAATCCATCATGCTTTTAGAATCTGGATCTATTTATTTTTAATCTGATGACTGGTTGGAGAGAAAGTTACGGTTGAAAAAAAAAATCCTTTTCGAGACACAGATAGCTTACACAAATTGAATGTGGTGCGTGAACTCAAATTTCCAATTCTTTTTTTCTCATCATAATATCTATTAAAAAAAGAAACTGAACATCAAATTGATAAACCCTGATCAATATAAGAATGATCTAGAGGAGACACGCTTAGCTGTCATAACGTTTCATAAGGTCACCTACAATTAGCAGTGACGAGGGAGAAGGAAATACACAAAGAAATGGGTAAAAATTATACCCATGTCCTTCCTCAATCCTACTCAGAGTCCAACAAAGTTACTCTCTTCTTTTTTGAGCACACATAAATGTTCATTAATGTTTTGAATATAATTGAATGCAGTAGAAAAGGAAGTTCACACATCAGGAATTTAACAATAATGACAGCAGCTAAGGAGAATAAAATTCATTCGTAAGATTACCAATTCCAAAAAACGGGCCGACTAAAAAATACACATGATTAACTTCACTACTAGTGTTTGGTTTCGGTCAGGAAATCCTTGACAGGTCTAAGATCATTATATTTTTTGTTAGACCGGATTGGTTCAGTCCAACACAAAATCTCGGTGTGGACCGGTCTCATAGAAAAATTCGGTCTAGACCGATTTTACAGATAAATTGTTTATAACATGATATCATATGTATTTTCAAGTACAATGACGTAATACGAAGTTTAATCAGAGATAGCTCGGATGAATTTTAATTCCATCATCTCTTATACGTATATGGTATTTTTTCTACCTTTGTACCTATGCCATTTTTTTGAAAAAATGAATGACAGTTGATCTAGAAAAAAAATTGGTCCAGGGTCTGAGACCAAAGTCTGGACCGAAAAATTGGTCTAGAAAAAATCATTAAAGACAGAACCGAAAAAAAAAAAAATTGGTGTAGACTCAACACTAATCAGTACCTATAATGTACATGCAGACTAATATTTCATAGACTTTTTTTGGTTAATTTGGGACTTTGAATTTAAATTTCTGGAATAAATTGAGATACTCAGTAATATTAACATTAGCTTAAAGCAACATTTTACAACTGGGGTTTGCCTTGACCGTATCGGGAGTACCATCAAAAAAACAATAACTTATTTTGTCATCTAATTAAAAAAAAAAAAAAAATCATTAATGATTGTCTCCTTGGCAATCAAAAAGTGATTTTATGACGATTTCTTTTATTTTATCAACATTTTCGACAATTGTCCTTCCAGAGCACCCCAGTGCATCTTTGACATCAGAATTATCGGAACAGACTTGACAAACCAAAATTGTACGTGATTGGCTGTTACTGATACATGACCAAAAACACTATTCACATATCCAGCCGTCTGGCTTGCATTTTCAACTTGTTCAAAGAAAAATTATAAAATGACTTATTTTTGGTGGTTTTTGTATCAAAATCGGTATCTGCCTTTTTTGAAGTATCGCAATCATATCAATAATGCAGATTCCACCGATACCCATGCATAATTATTCATATGGATAATAAGACTTTTGTTAGGGATCAAATTACGGTTACAAATTAATAGAATACATAGTTAAACTAGTTCAGACACATTCAAAAAAGGAAAAAAATGGGGGGTTGGTGGGTATGAGTACATAGAAAGGTTATACAAATTTGCAGGCTTGCACAGAATTTTTTTTGAAAGTAATCATTTAGAAATAAACACATTTTCAGTACCTCATCATACATTTGAATTGTATCATAAGTCGTTCAAAAAGTCTATAATGGTACATTGAGCGGCTTACACTGAGACCATTAAGTAAGTTTTTCACTAAATATTTCTGTTCTGTATGTTTGGTGAATAATATTTTTATAACAGAACTCAAGTCGAGTCCACATTTTCTGAGTCAAATTCGAGTCATCAATATCCGTCCCGGATCCATGAAAAAAGACACTAGTCCGGAATCGAGCACTGGTTTATACAGTTCAAGATCATTTGATCTCATGTGGGTCATACCAGTAAAATAATAGAAAATAGCCTTTTGTTTACTTTTGCAAGTGATGCAGGTGAAATTAGATCAGAGGACGGGGAGGGAGGAAGCTGATTTTAAATATATAACAAAGGAGGAGTGGCGTCAAACTCCCTAATAATATCCAAGCAGAAATTAATAGACTCCTGTGCACGGAGAGTAATTAACTTTTTAAAATTTATATATATTAGCAACTAATTCTGATTGATAAATGTATGTATTTTTTTTTTCTTATCCATAATTAATAACATGTTAAACTTGAAAAAAAGTAAATATTTTTGTTATTTGCTTATGAAATTCCTTTATACATAATAAGGAATCGGAATTGTCCATAAAGATGCAATCGGAATTGTTTGAAAATTTGGTAGGGGTACATCCCTACGTATTTTCTTTTTCTGGTGTCCATCTTTGACGTGCGCTCAAACAATCTGTAAACTGTAGAAAAAGTTTTTTTTTGTGCAAAATCTTATCTTCCTTACACCATCCAATGTAAACCGAATGCACTTATACAACACGAGATACAGATTACTAAAGCCGTCTATTGGATGAATAAGGGATTTCTTTTTAGTGCACCTATTATAAATAATATCGTATCATGTCAATAGCCAGCGTGGGTCAGCGTGATTGCAGTGTGCATTATAATGTTACATCATTTAAATGCAAAAATGCATTTGATTTCAACCTACTTCATGTACTTTATTTGAGTTCTTCTGTCCTTATTGTTGATTTATTGTGATACTTTATCGCTTAGGCGGTCCAACAAGTATGTAAACCGGTGTTTTTAAAGGTTAAAGTTATTAATGCTTACAATTAGCATTATGCTCTGTTCGTTGATTAGTTTTTCGTCTTAATAGTCTAAGAGGTCATAAAGACCATATGCATCTAGGCATTCCTGTGTGATTTTAAATCATATTTTAAACTGGGCTGTCGTGATATTTTAAGCACTTCTGAAAGATGCCCTGACTGACAAATGCTTGTTTAGAGCCTTCATCTGATTCATGTGACTCTATTTGTTCTAGATATTGTAACCCTTTTAAATTTGTAACTCTTCCATTCATCATTGTGACGATAAATTTTTAATACTTTAAGTAGTTAAATTTGTGACGTGGCATTCCAAGGATAAATTGGAATAATTCGTTGATAGAAATTGTTCCTGAAAGAATACATATGTAATCCAGAGTAACTTATTGAATCAATTATGGACTTTGATTTAAAAACTATGAGTTGTAAAATTGTCAATAATGTTGTTAACTAAATAAATGTAACATATTAAATACATAATCAATTTATAATTCTTCTATAGTGAGGATGGATCAATCATTGGAAATTGCAGGGTGTTTAAAGGATTAATCAAAATCGTTGACAGAAACGGACGAGAATAGGTCATTCAGACTCAATTTTTGATAAAGAAAAATGATTCTAGTTTGCTTTATTTAATAAAAGAAGGCCTCAAAAGGGGTGTGTTATCTTGTATTATTTTTGTTCAAGGGGAATATTTGAAATACTATTTCCATACTCATGAGGACTGGTTCCTTATTCATGCAGTATCACTCTCTATTAGCAAGCAACCAATGGTTTATTTTATCGTCAAAAACTTGATTTAAGCATATAAGTAGTAGATCCTACATAGATACAATTATAGATGGGGAAAGGGAATCTCTTGGTTCAGTATCCTTATTGCCTACATTATGAAGTAAAATTTATCTTACATTGATTGAAATTAATACATTCTTATCATATTATTATGAGCAATTAAAAATGAGCTTATATTAAGAAAATGCAGTATTTCTTGACTTACAAGTAGTTAATACTACACATAAAGTTATTTTAACTTGACTCCAGCATTGCTTATCATTTGTTTCTCTACGATTTGATAACTTCATATAACCAACTAATTACAATTTGTAATAAAATAACAAATAAATAAGAGAATTATCTGATGATGAGTATTGTGTGAGTCGTTATTTACTTGCATTTTCCCAAAGACTAGATGAGTAAGTTTTGTTCGAGGCGAACAAGAGAAATAATCACTCAATTAAATATATTTGCTCTTTGTTAGTATCATTGATGAAGTTAGCTGTTCATCACCATCAAAGGATACTGATAATAAGGATAAAGACCCGGGTGGAGTTCAATTATTTTCCTCAACGGAAGTCATCACTCAGTACAAAGAAGAAGAGGAAAGTCCCTCAGTTAAGAGGGAAAAGCCTGATTTATTAGAGCATCGAAGGTTAAAAAAGGTAGTGAGTCGAGAACTTTTAATTTTTGATGGGTAACTAATATACTTGGATTTCTTTTTTGGAAAAGAAGGCAATCGAATAAAGTGAATCTAGAGTTCTGAGGATGATAAACATTTCAAAGATGTGGCTGTCACACCAGATTGGGTTATTGGGCAAAAGGGTGTCTTTAAGCATCCCCCCAAAGAAGCTGATAAATTTATTTCAAATGTAAAATACAAGATAAAATATCCTCAATTATAATGTTTAAATGAGTAATTATTTTTGTGGTTCCATTCTTTCCCCGACGCAAATCATTTTCTATAAATATTAGGTTGGGGCAAAAAGTAAATTCGTATATCCCGCCCTATTTTTAAACTTAGTAAATCTTGTTCATTATTGGTCAACTCGGATCATACGATACAGTGCACTAAAGTGTGAAAAAAAGTTCATAAATATAATATATGAAACATGGTGAGCACAAATTATGGCTTCATCAGTATTGAATTCATCTTTTCTTTGACAAACCAAAATCCAAGCCTTCCTTCTTGCAAGGTCTTTTGGGAATTGTTACTATGAAATGGATTTTGGGAATTGGTGCTATGAAATGGATTTTGAGTTTTTTACATACAAGTATAGCATTTGCACAGACTCTTTTAAGTTTTGTTACTGAATTAAATTAAATATACGAAAAGTAACATAGTATTTATTAAGATGTGCTCGTCTATGCCTTAATTATTTATGAAATTTAACAACTTACCTTTGGCATTATATTTAGTAAAATACTGTATACCAAGTATCAAGCAACCACTTCTATGATAATGTTAACTTATAAATTATATTTTTACTTTTTAAATTTACGTAGTATAAATAACCAAGTGTCATCCCCATAACGTCACTAGAAATAAACGGAGTGAGATTTATTTAATAAATCTGATTAGCTTCCCAGCCATTTTCTTGTTACCTAACAATTGGAAAAAACCTCAATGACGTTAAGGGGCATCGATTTACCCTCTTTAAGGACAGCCTAGGGGGACTGCACCGCGGTGACCTGATGATCTTTTTAAATAAATGATTACACAACAATGATTAAACAAAGATCCGATCAACCACTAAAAAAGATTTCTTAAAAATGTTGTAACTCTGTCTTTCTTGAATTCCTTTGGATTCCAAATCCAAATAATAGGAATAGAAGATGGATCATTGCTACAAAGAAACAAGTTGATTTATACGTATGATCAACTCCCAAGGCACAGGGAAGGTCAAGTGATAATCCTACGGTGGTAAAAATCTACCTAAAAAGGTAGTTTAATAAATACTGCATTCATTTTGTCCAAATTATGGTACTAAATTTCTATTTTTGAATAACAATTTCCCATTTTCATTGATCAAATACATATAATATTGAAATATTATAGAAAGGGGGCCTCAGGAATTGAGAAAGTGCAAGAACGAAAAAACGTTCATAGCACTAATGTTGAAAGGAAATCCTTCTAGAGCCGTTCTAGAAACATAATATTTTGATTTAATTTAGAATATACTAGAGGTGGGATGAACTTGGACTCGAGTTCATACTTTGAAGACTCGATTTGGGCTAGAAATTTAAGAATCGATACTTTTGGTGAAATCCAAAAGTAAAAAGTGAATTTTCTAAAAATCCTTACCTTTTTCCACTGGATATCTGTATGTAAGTATTTTTTAATTAAAACAGCATTCCTCAAATTAGGTTATTATTATTTTTATTTTCGAAAAAAGTTTTAAAAAATCTCCAATTCGTATTATAATTAGTTCTATACATTATGATATCAAAATTGAACATTAAAAAAAATGAGCACACAAAATAATAAAGGATTTATCAAATCCTTTCACATAAAAAATCATGGTAAAGTCGTTGAGTCCCAAATCAAAGTTCAATCTCGATTTCTGAACGGCTTGTATGTAAGGAATAGTCCAGACTAAAGCTCATACATATCCTTATTCTATTTTTATTTCCGTAACTTGAGAATTCATAAGCAAAAAAAGGAAAGAACAAAAGGTCCTTTGGTCTGGGAAATAATTTCTGAAGCTTCAATATTGTTGCCTATCAGTTTTCTAGGCCCCCTTCCTTGTCTACAATAAAAGTGCTCAATCTTGTATTTCTTAGCCATACTGCCTTGAGGTGTATAGCTAACGTTATTGTAGAAAGAATTGATTTTCAGATGGTCGCTCATTATATCATTATTACCACCACTACTTTTGATACAATCATTAACTCCACATTCTAGATACGAAGAAAAATCAAAGAGTTTATGAATGGACAAGGAAATCAAAAAAATATATATATTACCATTAACACCACATGTACCACCAGTTAGGGGTTTCCCAATTGAGGTGGATTCTTTTGGAAATCCAGCAGAGCGTCTGAAACGAAGCTCATAGTCAGAAATGCTTCTCTGGACACAAATGGCATAATTCAGAATGGACACGTATTGCCTATGAAGAAAATGATCCCAGTTGATGCTAGTTATTGTTACTCTTCTGTCTTGAAAATACTGGAGACATCCATCCGGATCTTTTAATTCAGAAGTGCTAGAGGCTGAATTATAATCAATCTGTGTAATCTTAATGTTCCAACGATAGCCCCTCTTTCCTGACTCTTTGGAGCTTTCCTACATATCAGTCACTATACGCATACTGGGTGAATCAAATTGGCTCACAGAAGGGATATAGAGATGTTTTCCTGTATTATTTCCACAAAGTTTACCAGTTCCAAGACCATTGGAGCCAGATTTTGTAAAGATCTCCAGATAGTTTTGATCATAGGGTGAACTAGATTCTGTGATCCAGGATCTAACTCAAATTCAATAAAATCCAATCTTTAAGAAATAGAAAAATATTATTAAAGTTTATATTTATGTCGTGTACAAAACAGACCTTAATTGACAAATATTGTGTTCTTTGATAGGAATGGACATTATGCACATGTTAAGGAGCCTGTCTACCTCAGGATAATTGTAATTTTGGAAGTACATGTCAAGAGAGTTTTGATTGAGTAATGATTACTTTCTAGCTCCTAAATATAGAAAACGACAACAGTCAGCATCTATAAAGGATTTATCTTTATGGAATTGATAGAAATCTAAATACTATCTTTATCGAATCCCTCTGATTTCTTGTACAATGGAAAGAAATAACTAGGTTTTAATAATTCGTTTTAATTTAATAATTTTTTAGCATTTTTTAATTAAATACTCAGGACTCATACTTATCAATTTTACTTTTATTTTGTTCTTTTTTAATGGAAATATTTAATAGGTGTACATTTTTATATTCAAATGCTTCTGTTTAAATCTATTTTTGTATTCGAAATACATTTTAATTTATTTAATTAGTAATTACCCTATAATTGTTTTTATTAATTTAGAAGTAGAATTACAATTCTACATTTTAGAATCCATAGGTTATGGCTAATTTCAAAATAAGTTGATTTAAGTTTTTTTGGATATCTTCTCTGAATATGATAGTATTAGTGAAAATTATTAAAGAAATATTGATTTCCACACTATCCATACAATTTCATAATTTAGGAAGATGAAGTGCATCAAGAATTGAAGCGATTATGAGGATTCCACTAGTTCTTCAAATATTTGATTAGAAAGTGTCCGATGGATAACATAGGTTGAAGGAGGTTTTCTTTGGTACAGGTAATTTTAACATGTTGATCAGTTTTGGCCAACGGATCTGATTGGTCATCTTCGTCATGAGTTGGACTTAAATACTCTCCTTAATGTTCTCAGTCTGTATCTCCTCCACTAACACATCCAAGTATTCATCAGGAGTCATAATCATGCTGTTGTCATTGCTAAACTTAAACTTGCTCCATTTTCAATATTGATCAAACAATGATTTTCTTGCATTAGATTTTTACTTGCTTGTGACCTAGGAAAAAGGTAAAAATTGTGTTGTGCATTATTTTTACTTAGTTCGTTTCCCCTCTCAATCTCTTGTATTATCATAATCAAATAGCGAAACCACATGATTGACCTTGAATCTGATTTGCGCTCTACCATTTCCAAATTGGTACCGAACATTGAGGCACTCGTCGAGGGAAAAAAAAATCCCAAAGTCTCATTAACCTGTATACGCCCAGTGTTACATTTTTCGTATGTTTTTATAGGCAATATAAATTGCGAAAAAAATATAAATTTGTTACTAAAAAATGTAACATATGCAAACAAAATTAAGGGAGGTAAAATAACACAAAAAAGCAAAGCGGATATTTACGTACTAAGCACTGCATGCGTTGAAATCAAATTTGTAAAAGACTGATGCTGGGGTGGGAAATAGAGAGTTGGCTCACTAAAAAGTGGGAAATATGAGGGAAAAGGTTAAAGGCATATTGAATAAAAAGTGTACAAAATTGTTGAATTTCCAACTTTTGCTTCAAAAGTTTGGCATAAAAATGGCACAAAATAAAAATATGGATAAGTGAATACGGTTTTTTAAATTTTCTAACTTTTGAGTCCTCGCCCTGTAGATGGGAGGGAGACACCTGGATATAGAATGTGAGTACAGTATATATTAAGTACCATACAATACCATACTTTCAATACCTTATACCAGTTCCTGGACATTGAAAATAGTATATAGTATGTGAAAAAAAATCATATGAATTCATTTAAATTTGACGTTGTATTAAATTATTTTACCAAAGAAGAAAATATTTATTTTATTAATGAGTTGTAAATGCAACAAAAATCAGGCCTATTCCTCTAAAACGTAGGGGCATATATTTTAATTCCATTCACTTACTTGCATATAACAACTTAAATCATTATATTTAATAAGTTTTGTACGTATTCTTGACGAAATTGAATCAATACATATTTAGTTACAAACACACTTTGATACAACGATGATTACAAACCCATTCTCCATGGTATGAACTCAGACAAAACATAAAAACCATTTGAAAACCCATAGCTGACTAAAAACAATAGCGTTAAAGATTGCATTTGACACCATTTTTGGAATCAAAATTTATATTTTTACTCCAAATAAATGCACACATTTCCAATAAATCTTTAAGAAAATTCATGGAATGATTTAAAAAAAGAAATGGGGTTAAATAGCGCTTAACGGCAGGGATGTAAAACAGAGATAATTGAATTATATCAAATGTATACGTAGATACTCAAAATCTTTTTGAAAGGACTAGATTTTTACAATTTATTTTATTTTGCTTGATTAGTACAAGAATATGAGAAAAAATTATTATCTTTACAGATGGATTAACTATATATGATGATATAATCTTACTTCTTTAATACCTAATGTAGGGTCTGATATCTATCTCATTAAAGCAAAGTTTGTCTTTCTGTCTGTAAGAATGTCTAAAAACCCGTAACCGGGTTCACTGTCCATAGTCATAAATATATTTTGATCGGTATCCGGAAAATTCTCACCTGGTGAATTCCCACCTATATTAATAAACCAATTTCAAATAAAAAGACAAAAAATGAAGATTTTTTGCATATCTATTTTCTATTAACAATGTATTTTATAAATTAACAGCTAATATGAATATGAGATAATAAAAAAACATAAATATATATCAATTTTTAAAGAAATAAATATTCAAAATCCAATATCATGAGCAATAACTCGTAAATTATCAAAATTTTCACGATTCTCATAATCATTAAAATAGTCACAACACGTTGGTTCAAATCACGATATTATCTTCTTTGAACAGGCGGAGGACGACCTACAAGCTGTGGAATGAGCTCTATGCAGGTCAAGTGTTCTTCATCCTTTAAAAGTTAAAGAAACTTCCAGGGAACTGGATGGCATGAAACAACTTTCGAGGAAAACCGACAGTTCCATCCTTCCACATTATTAATCTTTCTCAGTGGTAATCCTTCGTCCGTTTGATTGAACATATTCCACAATCTAGCACTACCACTACGTGTACAAGGAGGTTTTGACTACTAATACTTCACAGCAATTCATAACCACAGAATTAAGAAACGTAAATGATGATGTTGCTGCTAATCTTCCTACAATTGAAACGATGAGAAGAAATATCCGAAAAGTTTGGGAAAGAAATGACCTACCCCCGAAACCATTAAATAGGCAAGATGTAATAGTTGAAATTGAAATTGGTTTATTAGTATAGGTGGGAATTCATCGGGGGAGAGGAGAAATTCTCCTGCGGGGAATTTTCCAGGAATCATTTTGATCTCATCAATACCAATGTACTCGTATTAATGAACTATTGCAGGCTTATAATAATGTAGTCGTATTAATGAAATATTGCAGGCATGTGCTATATCAAGAGCACTATCTCAGTTCGTTTCTTTTATTACTCTCGTTTGTATATCATCATTCATAGTTCATTTCCATTTAGAGTATACGTTAAGATTTGAATAAAATATAAACGCTGTTATGTTGAGATGATTTTTTTAATCAAAGTGCTCTAAAGATGATGATGACCTCATCAGTCATCCCAACATATTAAAAAAATCTCAAACTTTTGTTATCATCCTTTCATTTTTAAGGACAGAACACTTCATATAAATTGATATTCAATAGAGTCGTTACGTTTGAGTGTATTTATGAAAAACGTGGAGTAACACTGAAACACATAGACATAAAAAAATTGCGAATGCGTGACAAAATATCAGAATTATAGATAGGATATGCAGTCTCACAGCCCTCTTCAAGGCCTTGAATCTTTTGGCTAAAAAAAACTATATGTGAAGTGTGATAATATAAATTAATAATAAAATAAATAAAAAAACACTGTGTGAGGAAAATGACAGCACTTGTTGCTATTTATCCCTCGGTACTGGAATTACATACGAGTACAATATCTCAAATTTGTCCTCAATGAGTGAGTTTTGAATTTTGATACAGCTAGATGAACTGACTGCATGCATAATTACAAAAACATTGTTTAAACAAAAACTACCTACTTTCGCCACTCAAGATCAGTTTTTATTCAGCATCTCAAAGAAAAGTTAACATTAATGGCTAATTAATTTCCACAATAACTGTAGACATTTCATACATCTAGCAGAAGTACCAGGCAAAAAAAAATCAACTGCTAAGTGATCAAGAAAGCACGGCAAAGTGGCGGCATAGGTAGCTTGTGCACCCTGTATAATATATGAGGTGTGTTCAAAAAGTAAGGTAACTTTTCAAATTTTGCGGGCAATGTACATTTGGTGTGCTCGATTTTTTGATTTTTTTATGTTAGTACACTCAGCACGAACCTGTTATGCCTCTAACAAGCAAATTAAACATATGATATAGCTGAAAGAGTAAATATATTATTTTAAATTTGATCTGATCCTACATATAAATTGTTCATGATGATTTTCCAAATTGTGAACTCAGTACAATGACTCAATGTCACATCACTCCTGTATTACGGAATTCCGAATTTCAGCATCGTTTAAGATGAATAATGCCATGCATTTATACTAAAGTCTAGTACGAGGGTGGTCAGAAGTGTTTCCTACCTCAACATGAAGATGGCAACGCTCGACAATAAAAGCTAATTGCATCCATTTAACATCTGTTGTCTGTTATTCACCAAAGTTTCAGCCATTTTGCACTCGCAATTGTTATGTAACAGTCGTTTTGAGTAAGTAGATGTGAGTGTCTTTGTGGAAATTGAGGTTCGAGCTGTCATTAAATATTTGTTTTCGAAACTGTAACCTTTAACTAAATTCAAATAGAAGCAATACTTGTATTAAAAATTTGAGCCATATAAGTTAATCCAACTAAGGGTAATGAAGGGAAAAATAAAAAGTGTCTCGTGAACAATTATTTTGCAGATAAAAGTATTATTCAGAGGGACTACAGATATGGGAGCTTTATATTTTGAAAAATAAAAAAATGTCTTGTATCTTTGTTAGGTTGGAAACTTTTCAGACCGCCCTCGGAGATATGTATTTCTGTATTACCTGTATTTCAATGTGTCTACATTGTTATAATATATTTTACCTGTAAATAGTTTTATAATCAGTGCCTCTGAGAAGCTCTTTTAATAAAGTCCACAATTTACCCTTTATTCCTTGTACCTCCTTTATTCAACTACTCATCAGTGCCACCACCTAAAAGTCTACGAGTCTAAATTATAAATTAATCTCTTACATAAAGTATGTATTTAAACACTACAGTTTAAGTTTAAAGATTTATTCCTTTGATTCCCTTTATCTTTCTTTAGTTCTAACTTTTCGAGAATACAAAATACCCTTATTTCTGTCTTAATGAATTAAGAATGATCATAGACCCTTGTAATTCTCAAATGACCAGCATAGCTAAATTTTAGATTGTTATATATTTTAGTTTTAGGGTTATAATTTCATATATATATGGATGATTCTGAAAGTTATTTGTATAAAATATTTGTCCTAGAACAGATCGTGGCCTTTTTAGATTTTCATGGCTATCTAAATATTTATAATCTATTCAAGATCCTTGCTCATGAAAACAGCAATAACTGGGGAACTAGAAGAAAAAAAAATTAGTACATAAATGAGACAGAAAAATATCGGTCAAGAAAATATCATTTAAGACCGAACGCAAAAAAAAAGGTTGTTGGTGGACCGAGTATCTCAGCACTACTAACTATATGTAATATTTACTTTGATAGTAATGTTATATTAGTATGGCTTCTAGTTAATATTGACATATTATTATATTTTTTTAATAGATCAAACTCATCCTGCCTCTTATTTGTCATGTAGTTACTAAGTCCATAGCCACATGTTCAATATACAAGTTTATTACTGCTTAAATGTACAACCTACATTGCTACACACATTTACGAAAACTTGTCTCATAGTATGCAAATAAGTAAATTTTTCATACGTCATTAATACCTATATTTCAAACAAAACTATGATCCCTAAAATAAAAAAGTACAAAAAGAGAATGATGATGAGAATGGTCATGTTGCCAGACGTGTGTACAGATTACAAAAAAAAACACCGTCTGTCATGGTCTTGGTAGGTATCTTCATTGGTCTGTATCTACCTGGAAGACGTTCTTGTATTTACAACTAAAAAATAACTTCAAGTGCCTAGATAATTTCATATATTTGATATAAATTTATGTATAACTCAAAGAATCCCATACGGTGACATGGAAACATTTTATTATGAGTCAAATGTGATGATTTTCTTATACCAAGCTACATTACTACAACATAAAACAGGTGTTCCAATACATATTGAGTAACAACTGGAACTCAAATATATTTCTTGGGTATCTGAATGTGCTAATACACAAGTACATATGTAAATAAAATACATAGGCACATATATTTATTGATTCTCTCAAACTTTCTTCTGAATGGAGAAAAATTGAGAAAATTTCAATCAATGAAAGAACATTGGCCATTGAAGGCTTGTCTTAAGAGATTTGGTAAATATTTCATGTCACTATTACATGTTTTAGCAATCAATTAACAAACATAGATTACTCCAAAAATATACAATCAATTATAAAATTTGATTAAACTTATACAGTTTCATAGCTTATAGTATGGGCTACATTTAAGTATTCAAATAAAATTTTATAATCTTTGAAGCTCAAGAGTGACGACCAAAACTAAAAAACACCCATTTGACCCCACACTACTATAGTACATCAATTACTGAGCTGAAATACATTCTCGGAATTTACAATCTCGGAGTCACATTATGTTCAGAACCACAAGTATATAATTTCATATTAAAGAATATCTTATTAAAGAAATAATAGAAAATTACCTGTTTACTTATAACCTGAAGAAAAGTATATTTATTATTTATATCAGATATTAATTGATAGAGTAATTTGATGCATGTCCAAAATCATTTGATGTACAATAAAAGTATTAAGAGGATTAAAAGACCAAGTTTTTCGACAATATCAAACCTATTTCTGTTTTCTTATTTAATATAAGTGTTTCTCTATTGATTGTTTTATATACATATATACGTATTGAATGAATTTAGTCTATCGTAATAACTTATTGGATCTTTGTTTTCGTGGAGTGTTCGTATCAACACGGTTCTGCGAGTCCGTTTTCTCTTAGATGAATGGGGTGAAGAATAAATATAGTACTAACCTCACTCATGAGCACATAAATCAGATAATGAGGATTACCACAATCAGTATGAATGCTAACCTTAAAACAAGCCAATAACATTCATTAGGCTTATAATATGTAAATATATTCAAACGTCAATGACTCATCACGTTTACATTATTTGGATTCCAATTAAATTAAAGCCAATTAGTATTGCCCGCGAGATGTTTTCTTAATCTCATTTTCTCAAAGATTTTAGAGAACCTTGACATGAACCCTACTGTCTATCAAAAATCTATACCTCTATTGCCTAGTTTAATTATATATTATTAAATGTATTAAAAATATGTTATTAATCGTTAAATATTCGTCTTTCTGTGTTGAAGATTAATATAAAATATTCCAATGGAAGGAATAATATAAATTTTATCTAAATCCGATTTTTCTAATCCCTAATCGCTCAAAAAGAATAATAATTGTACAAATTTATACTTTTCATAGGGATTTTTAGTACATTTTTCTTGTATTACATTCAAATATCAGTGTTGATCATTGGCATAAAGTAATATTCGATGTAAGTTACAACTTCAGCAGCACACCTCCATCCATCAACACCGATCCAAGATTAAACTCAGAAAAGAGATTTATCCTTTTACATTGTTTCTAAAATTTACTAGTAAGAGTTAAACCATACATTAATCCATATTTCAAGCTCCATGGACACAAAATGACTTGTTGCCTACGCGTAGTGAGTTATTCCAAAGACTTATCCCAATCGTATTCAATATTTGAAGAAAGGCAGAGGCCATGTCGCAAAGTATTAAGTCATTTTGCTCTTTGGGTATGAATACTTATTAAACGCCAAAAATCATATTTTGTTAATTTATTCCGAAAAAAGAATAAATTATTATAATTTTCTTTTGTTAAGAGTAGTTTTTTATTGACTAAGAATATTCTAAATTAGATTGTAGATCAAATATGAACATTTATTTATGTTTTCTTGACATTTTTATTAGGGTAAGAATAGTTTTGGGCTCAACTGTATGTACAGATTTTGAGACCCGTAATTTTTTTTTTTTTTTTTTTAAATATCATTTTGATATGAAGGATGCATTATCAAAAGAAGAAATGAGAAAGAAACAAAGAGAGAGAAAAAGGAGAAAAATAAAATATATATTATACAATTTGTTATAACATTAAGCCTCATCTCTCAAACAGTATAAATAAATTATTTCAAGCTTCATGGGTACAAGATGACTCGTAGCATACCCGTAGTGAGTTAGGGATTCCAAAAAACGGACATTCAAGGGAGTCCTCCGAAACCCTTTTTTACTCTCTCTTTGTTTCTTTCTCTTTTCTTCTTCCTTTGTTTCTATCTTTTCTAGCTGGGGCCTACGAATACTTATGAACTTTTAATTATGAGCTCAATTCAAAAATGAGTTTTTTCCTTGAAATGTTGTCGTTGTCTTATCTCAAATTGAAAACGATATAGAACGTTTTTGGAGAGGCTCTTTTTTTTAAATTAAAGTTCATTCTTTTAGTTATGCAATGCAATACTTTTAAACTTTTAGAATCCATTCGTCTTGAAGCTATGAGCCTCTGAATAAAAAGCAACTATTTTCCACTTTAAACAAAGATAACTTGAGATATATAAATGATGCAGACATTTTAAAAATGGTTTTAGAATTTTCAAACATTTAGCTTTAAAATATATTAACATCATTTATCCTTATCTACAACACCAAGGGCTTAAAAGAGCTTTGAATCTTAAAAATACCCAAAAATAACAAAGAATGTATGGTCTTTTTCTAAAGGTCGCGAGGCTATGAGAGAAAAATAAGGCCATATTTGGAATTAGGAGATTAAACTGTACTAAGTTGAGCATATACTGTTTTTGTCCCGTTTTTGCTCTTGGACAGTGTTATTTATTTAAAAAAATATAATTTCAATAGAAAGAGTTGTTCAAATAAAGGAACAAATGTTAAACCTTTGGGCTTAATGGGTGAGGATGGCCACAAGTGTCCAAACTAACAAGCGAATTAAAACGTACCAATTTCACCAAGAGTGGGAGATATAATTTCGTTTTACCAACGTTAGCGACAAGTGTATGTGTTTGCTTTGTGGGGCCAGCGTGTAAGTCGGTAAAATGTGTAATATTGAGCGTCCTTTTACCAAAGTCCATGGCTCCTTTTCACAAGCTTTCCTACGGATAACAGTCTACGAAAAAGCAAGATAGCACTTCATCCAGGGGCGTTACTAGGGGGGGATGTTAAGGGATGTTCACAACATTTTAACAAAATATGCAACAAAATGATTTCATAAAAGTGTTGGATATTATTAACTAACAATAAGTAGTGATATCAGTGATATTAGAGGGCGGTTATTGAACTCTTTTGAAGCTATAGATATAGAATAAGGTGAAAAAAATGGAAAGGTGTAGGTGATCTTTGTATATAAATAAATACATACATCTGTTACACTCCACCTTATTTCAATATGAAGGGCTTTACTTGACTCATGCAAATGACGATTTTGTACATCTATTTATAACTAGATTGAATTTTAAAATATTACATACATCAGGGCGTCCCCAGGGGGTGGGCTGGAGGGAGTGTAACTCCCTCCCCAAGTTAAGGATTTTTTTCTTTTTACAAGCAAATTAAATTTTTTTTCCCCAAAAAATTTACTTTTCCAAATTTTTCCACAAAAAAATTAATATTTGACATGTGATTTTTGAAACTTCTTTTTCAAAAAAAATTATTATTTCAGAAAAGCTATGGATTTTTCAAATGTTGTATTTAAAAAATTATTTTTTTGTGAACGGCTGGGAATTTTTAAGGTTTTTTGAAATATAATACTTGATTTTAAATATTTTTTTTCAAAATATTTTAACTTTTGGATTTTTTTCCAAAAACCAAGCCCCCGCCAAAAATAGTACAATCACAGCCTTTACACGTCGCCTGAAGGTCATGCAGAAGTTGATGACAAACTCCTCTGACAAGTTGTCCCATGCAGCCATTATGGAGGACTTGAGGGAGTCTACATTTGGGTGTAAGATCATGTTGGTTTCCCTTTCCAAAGTGCCCCATATGGAAAAGTCCAGTGGTAGTTGGTCTTCAGCCATGGTAGGATGGTGTACCTAAGCACCTTATAGTAGGCCTCCTGGCCTATTTTCTCACCAGTCTTGAAAAAGAAAGGAGGCATCTTCTTTTCAGCAGAGACCACAACGCCAAAGACCATTGTTTGGGCTGTATATTGCTATGGTACACCCCTTGGACCTTTTCTTTTGTTTCCTTAAGCCAGCAGTAATTGCAGTAGTTGTGCAATTGATCAACTGTGAAAATCTTCATGCCCGAAAATTTTTCACAATTGACCCTTTTGCCTTGATCTTTTTGAGGATTTTCTTGCACCTCTCAAGCCTCCTGACTTTCATGCCTTCTGTCAGAAGGTAGTTTCGGGTCCTTGAGAAAGAAACTAATCCAATTTGTACTTTATAGCCCTCCTGATGGTCCTAGGAAGTACAAAAAGTTGTTGCCGAGGACGACTTAGTGGGGTCCTCCTTTATATTCTTATCCAAATTTAACAAGAACTTCGTATCCCTCTTTAAATTATGCCATCCACTTCCTGACATCCTGGAGTGGTCTTCTCCATTTTTTTCATCTTGGCCACTTAAAAACCAGACTCATAGAACCCTTAACAATGTCCATAACCTTCATCACATCAACTCCAGCATCTAGAAGATCTGAGATACGCTGTTTTTTTGCTTGTTGCTCGCTCATGATGATGAAATGACTAAATCATTAGTATAATTAGTTTATGTAAAAGAACGGTGGAAACAGAATATCAAAAAGTAATCACTAAACCTTTTCATAGTAATGAGAAAATAAATATTGATTAACAGTACACGTTTTGATGCCCTACCCTGTATATATATAATCCTACAGACGCCCCTGATACTATTATAATTTATCGTTTATCGAGATTGCCTCAACGTTCCTTAGAGCTGTTTCAATTTGATTAATTTTTTATGTTCGTTAAAGAGACTGTTTTATGTATGTAGAAGAAGGCCTATTGAATCAATTTGCAAAACTTCACTTTATTTGATTGTAAAGTTAGCTATAGACTTCAAATCTATTAATTTTTAAAAAAGTCTACATACATATATAATAGTAAAAAGTGTTAAATATATTATACATAAAAATGCCAGTGGATTCAAAAATTTGCTGAATTCTTCTCTGCCATAATTTAGTCAGGGTATGGTCCAAGATCTTCAATCCAAAGTATGTTTAGACTGTAAGAGGTAGTCCATTAAAATCTGAACACTTACTCATTCAATAATTAATTAAAGGATGAGTGATTGAAATCAATTCATATTTCGACATATTAAAGAATAAACAATTAGTTACGAAACAAAAATAAATTTGAGCTCTCTACTTTACGTAAAAGTCGAGGAGATGCCACTTGAACGTGATTCGTCAGCATGCCTGAAACGTTGGAGAGCAAGCAGGGCTCTGTCAAAAAGGTCAAATTGGATCCAGAGGACTTAAAGTCCATGAGGGCCTATGCAAGATTCTCGGGGTTAAAAGAGGGTGAAGAGGTCACTTTTGAGACCAGCAATGAAAGAACCCCATCTCCTCCACTGTAATACTCTTTTGAATTTTTTTTTACTTTTGGCTTCTACAGCTACATCTTTAAGGGCAGCTACATTAATGATTGAGAGAGCTCAGACATACCTCTATTTATAGCATTACTTATGTTAAATTTTATTGTTAATTAATAAATTATATATTTCTGAAGTTTAAGATTCAAAGTGTTAAGATTTAAAATGTACTACCCCGTATTGAAGTCATTCACTGATAGCAAAAAAAAAAAGGCAATACTTTAATTGATGTAATAATGGAGTCGGGTGGGGACAAATGGGTGTATTTTAGTTTTCGGTATTAGGTTACCCAAAAACCACTTTTCTTATGTATGTTCAAACGGGGCTAATATTAAATGAGCGATTTTATGAAAAAATGGTAGGAGAAAAAAAAAGAAAAGTGTCTAATTTGAAAAAATTGCAAGATTATTTTAAACTGATGTAATACCTATCACCAATATAATATATATTAAGATAAAAGTAAAATAAACATACACAAGAACTTTTTGAATGGAAGAAATGCTAATCACATAATTAATTATCTGTTTTCAATTATAATATCATTAGACATTATGGATTATTCATATTGGACAAGACTCTTGGATTGACGAACAAGTATTAAAATAATATATTGAGAACATAAGGCACTTGACATTTTTGAATTTCCCTATGCTTCCGTTGCCACTGCTTTGAATGGAATATGAACTGCGACAGTGAATAAGCTAATAATTTGCAGTATTAATGGATTATATAAGAGGAAAGAGTGAAAGAGTGATTTCAATTAAAACTAAATAATATAAAAAGGGGTCAAAAATTAACATGTACCCAAATATCGGAAAAACATTTTTTTTAGTCTCAAAACCTATCTTTGTTTATAAAACGTTTTATACATGATTAGACAATCATGTAATCGGGCTTGCTATAATTTTCAATCTGGTGTATTGTACTGCCTACTGGGCAAGACAGGTAGATTTTGACAAAACACGCCAATACTCATAGTCTATGGCGTCACTATTGCTAGAATTTTCAATTTAATGTATCGTACCGACTACTCGGAAAGAAAAACAGAATTTGACATAACACGCAACCCCTCATCTACTATAACGTCAATATAAAAAGCGTGGTGGAAGTCAAACTCAGTCGTACACTCGCTGTGGTATAACCTTGTATTTCTATTAACCTTGGTTTTATAAAATTTTATCATATATTTTCTAATTATAGAATAGCTAGCGTTGCTATGTTTCATCCTTGGGGGGCTTATCTCCAAAAATGATCAACACTGTTATATAATTACCTAAATAAATAGGTTTATTTATATATATAAATAAACAGAGAGTACGTGTGTTGCAGGGCTAAATAGAAACAAAGAATGGAGGTAGGAGAATACAAACAGAGAAAGGGATGTAGAAAGGTAAGAGGGAGAAGGGAAGAGATATATAATGGATCATTTATAAATATAAAGAAAAAAGTGTTATGTATCTTACGTCATGATTCATTGTAACAGCAAGTAATTCCTTTTCCTACGTACTTACACGTTCTAGCAGGATTTTGTTCAATAAACACGTATTCCTTTCTATGACGACTATAAGCTTCTAATTCCTTGTATTATATCCTATTAAATATTATTGGTTTATAAACACCACATCTGGCAACGAATATGAAGAAACTACTCCCACGCCTTACCCTAGCCAAACTTATGACAGAGTGCCTCCGTATGGAGCTAGCTGCCAACGAGGAAGTGCTCGTTGGCGAGAGAGAAACTGTCTTGATTCAAATCCTAAAGGAACACCTAGAACTGTGTCGCTTTGACCCGTTATCTTTCGAGTTCGTACAAATGATCAGTGCAATTAAGCTGCTCCTTCTGTGAATCTTCACTCCAGCCTCCTCCTTTCTATCTCCCCGACCTGCGGAGAGGACATGGTTGGTACATGTGGTCAGAAAAATTTCAGACGTACGTGTCTCTGTTTGGTGACTTTTGTCCACAAAATAAGACTTTACTCCTCCTTCATTGTGCCGGTCCAGAGGTATAGCATTGGCGCTCGACCCTGGAAGTTCTCCATGTAGGGAAAGAAGACTCGTATACAAATTACTCGAGAAATGAGAAAATAAATTTATGTCCTGCTCTCCGAGTATAAGGGTTCTAAGGGTACTCAACAGCCAAGGAAACCTCCTATAACCCATAAGCCTCCTACAAAGATTATAAGATGTAAGTTTTGAGGCTCGATGCACCTTCCTCTTAAATCCCAAAGTCCAACTATTTTATTTTTTAGATAAAAAACTTTGAGACACGACCTTTGTGAAAATGTTCACTCAATATGGCCGCCCTCAGCAGCAATTACAGCCTCTACACGGCGGAGGAAATCCTTGCAGGAGTTGATGATGAACTTCTTGGACAAGTTGTTCCACACCTTCACAATGGTGGGCTTCAGGGAGTCCACGTTCGTTCGGGTAAGATGTTCGCTTAGTCTCCCTCTCCATAGTCCCCACACAGCAAAGTCCAACGGGTATAAATCCGGTGAAGATTATGGATAGGTGGCCTTGAGCCATGGCAGTATGGCGAACCTCAGCACCTTGAGGTAGGCCTCCTGGCCGATTTTCTTCCCAGCCTTAAGAAAAAAGGAAGCACCTTCTTGCTGTGGGACGCCACGACCCCCAGGACCATTGTTTAGGACGGATGTTTTGTACAGAAAACCCCTTGACTTCTTCTGATGATCCTCTAAGCTAATGGTCATTCCGACGGTTGTAGATCTGGTCCACGGTGAAAATCTTCTCGTCAGAGGATTTTTTACACGAACTTTCTTGCACCTCTTCAGTCTCCTTTACTGATTGTCCCATCGTCCACGTCAAACTCGTTAGAGAGGCAATTCTTGGATTTTGTGGGCTCCTCCTTGATCTTCTTCTTCAGGTCCCCCATAAACTCAGAATCAGTAATTATTAACAGGCATATTAAAGTACGTCACATCAATCAACTCCGACCTCGTTGGATCGTTAATGGGGGTATGTATCTTATTCCATGATTCCTTATAACAGCATGTAATTCCTATTCCTTTTCTATAATTTTGTTCAATAAAAAGATTCCTTTCTATAACGTATGAGTTCCTTATTCCTTATATTATATCCTATTAAGAATTATTGGTTTATAAACACCACAAAAAGGAAAATGAAGTTTTATTTCGGTCAAAAACAGGCTCTTTATGACCTCGGATATCCAAAAAAAATATCATAAAACATACTTAGTTATTTTATACGTCTACTTGCTAAAAGTTCAAACTGATTCGTTCGACCATTTAAATATATATAAGATATGATTAAAAAGTTGAGGTGGGGGAGGGGGGTTGTAACTACCCAAGTTGACTATATATAAATCAAGGACTCCTGTTACAGGAGTCCTTGTATAGATGTATACTGAAATGAATATGGAACGTGCTCTTTTTTTTCTTTTTTTTTTTTGTTTACTAGAGTGCAAAGAAGAAATGAATAATTCATTTTTTATAAATTCATTCCAAATGATTGTTCCATTTTTTTGTGTACTTAGAGACTTCGTGGTTAAAGTTATTAAAGCATTTTTTTTTTTTCAACAATTTTTATATATATCTACTTTAATTTGTTAATTATAAATCTTTACAATAGTAATATATGTACAGTGTGCCATTCTAGGGACCTTAATTATATATAACATATATGTATTACATTTTCACATGAATTATTTAATGAATTTATTAACAGTTTCATCTAATAAATTGATATTTTACATTTATTATTTTAGACAGAATAATTTGCTGTTGTCTAGGTTCTAGGACTGGTTATCATAAGAAAATGAACTCATCTAAATCATAGTGAGGAAGATTTTGTTAAATAAAAACATTCTCCTCATAAGTTTCCATAAGTTATTAGAAAGTATGGGTCGATTCCATCAGAAGAAAAAAACTAGGGGGCAAATCAATATTCAAGAATCTGTAGAAAGCATTTTCCTATATCAGCTTTTATTCATGATAGAACGGATACAAATTCAACTCTGCAAAAAATATGTAGTCCACTTAAACGATATAAATTAAAATCTGATGTTATTTCTACAGTATTTCTTGATATTCCAAAAAATTTTTAAAAAAACTGACTTTTCCTTAAAGGAAAATAACTTTATCTACTTCTACTAAAAGGTTAATCTTATACTTTAAAAAAGGCATATTAATATTTCAATGTAGTTTAAATTACATTGTTATTTTTTCAGATTTGAGCGAAATAGACTTTGTCTTAATTCTCAAATTGAGCGTTTATTAGAAGAAAATGAGATAACAAATTTCACGGATATAAAAAAGACCCTTGATAAATCATTTTTACCCAAAGATATTAATGTAATATATAATGAAGACTTTGTCATGTTTTTCGCCCTATCATAGCAGGATCTTGTTCATTACATTTTGTTTGGGTTAAACGTAAATAATGACCTCTTTTTCTCAATTTTTTTAAACAGGACTTTCTATATCTATGGTGGAAGTGAATCATAAATGTTCATCAGAGAGTCTGAGCTGTTATGCTGATATCAATAACATTTTAGAATATTTAAAAAATAAAGAGAATGAACTAGCTTCAAGCATAAAGTATGCCATTGAGATATTGGAAAAAACAGTAGATCATCAAGAATTTAATTCGAAAAATCGTATCAGCTTTATATAATCAAATTAGAGAATCTGGAATTATTTACTTGTCATCTGAATCGCGTATAAGAAGAATAACAAGTGTGTTCTCAATTCAAGGAGGAGTCCCAGTCTCAACAATTGATTATGTACAATCTAGAGTTAAATTATTTGATGAAAAAGACAAGGATTTTTCTATAATAATTAACGAAGTCTATTCCTCACAGAGAGTTGAATTTAGAGGTTGCATTTTTTTTTTGGATTTGATAGGAACTATTCAAAAACCATACTTTGTTTTAGGGTGAAGAGTATAAATGGGAAATACAGTGACATGGTAGCTATGGCACCAATCATAAATATTAAATCTTCCATTATAAAAGAATATTATATAATAGTTCTTGAAGTAGTTACCAAAGTTGGCCTAGAATCCGTTGCAACCATTACAGATACGCATGCCTCAAACAGAAAATTATATGTGGATGAACTGGGAAATGGAATTTTTCCTAGATATATACTGATTCCTATTTCCTCTTCCGAAAAAAAAATATTTATGTTATTCGATTCAGAACATATCTTCCAAAAAAGTTTATAACAACTTTAATAGAAGACGAAAATTATCTTGTGCATCTTTTGAAAATGAGGATGTTATTCTTGAAGACGAATTTGGCATGTGAGCCAAATCTACTACATGAAGCTAGTGCAAGCATTGAAATTAGCTCACAAACTTAATCATAAAGTAATTGCTCCTCAACCAATTGAAAAGTGTAATGTTGATCTTTCTCTAAGGTTTTTTTCACGAGTCCACTCTGAATGCACTTATCCATTATGACTCAAAAGATGATCATTCAGAAGCTTCAAACAAACAGCACATGTATATTATGTATATTCTTAAGCGCTTTTGGAATTGCATAAATGTGAAATCTAATACTATGTAAGTCCAAACGATAGATGATTCATTGAAATCAATTGCTATAACAAATTTATTTCTTAATTAAGTTTACTAAATATTTTAAAAAATGGGAGACACTCTCAAAGAAACATGGAGGTCATTAAAATCACTCAATAAAATCATTTTTGTTGTAATATTCATAAACTAAATATATATGTAATTACTCATTCGTAAATTGGCCAATTTGTTTCTATCTTCTCAAATTTACACTTACATTTTTGAGTTTAAGTTCGCGATTTAGGTACTTTACTCTTATTCTTGTCCTAGTTTTCACAAGAGAGACAATCAATTCCTTAGGCTATCCAGGATAAAGTTCAACAAGAGGATTAGACAGCCTTTCAAAAACGTTTGCTCTTTTGTCACTGCCGTCCTCATGAATACTGTGAAATTCTTAAAATTTATATTATAATTGTTGGCAGAACTTCAATAATTCCTCCGAAGGAATGGTAAGGCCTCTCCAAGAAAACAGCGTAATCCATGAACTAGATGTTTGTACGTAAGGTTCGGTTTCACTTGTTTTCTGTCCAAGATGTGAATATAAAGATTTCATTTTTTTTGCTAAAAATCCGGCAATGTAGGCAAGACTCTGGTCTGAGCAATCACTTTGAATTCCGAAAGCTTCGAAATATTCTTGCTGGAATATTTCATTTCTATTGACGTTTTCGTGAATACCAAAAGTTTCTAAATTTTCAGAATGTTCCAAAATTTCCTAACATTCAATTCCATCTAATATTTCTTCATGTGATTCATTAGGCTGATGAATTGTATATAACGAGAATTTATGATTCAAAGATTTTGTAACAATTTGAAAACATATCTTGAAGCTATTTGATCATTTTCACTATTTCTTCCTCAACTTCTGGGGTTCTCAGGCTTATGTTATAATTTTTGCCAATCATGATAACTTTTAATCTTCTAAGAGACTCAATTGAAGACAAAACAAATCGATATTATAGATAATCGAATTTTCCCAGAATTGGATGATTACACGTGAAATATAAGCACAAATTTAAAAACTAGTACAAAATTTTGGAAGTAGGTCTATTTTTGTTTAGATTACTGATTTTTTTTCTGTCTCGAAAGTTAACTATAGTTTATAAAACAAATTCAAATCGAAAACAAGAATCAGATTTGATGCGACGGAAAAAAAAATTAAAGATTCGTAGTCAAAGCGTCGAACTAAATATTGAACTTGAAGATTTTTGATTTTTTTTTGTTAACTTTGTTACTCAGCGCGATAACAATTTATTAGTGTTTCTCATAGTTTCACACCTACAAGAGATTCTCAATAAATGAATAATTTAATTATAGGTTTCCTTAATGTCATTCATTAAATGATAAATTTGATTAAGCACCTAATTATAATTTCACCTTCTTACAAAAGAAACATGAACTGATTTTGAACATCTGGTACGAACGTAGATCTTATATTTATCTTTTTTCTTCAAATATAAAATGAATTTCTTAAATTCAACATTAGATATTAATTATTATTTACTATTTCATCCCGGAATTAGGAAGCTTATTTCCCGGAATCCTGTTGAAAGACAATTCTCGGGAAATGAAAAAAACACTTATGTATTATCACTATCTGTTTCAATAAAAACGGACAAAACTTCTCCCTCGAAAAAGTATTCTTTGATTTTGTCTGAATATTATATATTTAAACTTTTTAGATAGTCATTTCATTAAATAGAGTAAACATGTGCTTCTTATTTATCAGACCTTTGAATGACTCAAGAGTCAAGGTACTGTATTATAAAGGTGTGTTGCCCACACTTTTATAATTTGACAGAAGTAAGCATCCCACTTTAATGACGTCACATATGTGTGGAAAACGCTGGCCCGTACTTGTATTTTGCTCTAGGATTACTAGGAATCTAACTCGAAATGTAAGATTTTCTCCATGCAAACTGGGCCTGGCAATATATAGGGGGAATTACATTTTATTTTTCATACTATACCCTTTTAGGTATGAAAAAAAAAATTATGAATATAATACGGTGGGCAACTATTACTATTAGTTGCCTTGTAAGTTTGAACCACTGCATCTAATCATTAATGAATATTTTTCAATTTTCTTTGGAAAGAGAATATACATCATCATCTTAATATTAGTTACAGTTTTAAAATAAAAAACCAGTCATTATATCAAAGAAATCAATTATATATTAAAAATAAGTGGGTATTATTTTTTCTTAACATATGAAAAAAATAAACTTACAACTAGATCTTAATTTGTTATTTATGTTGGTATAGAGTTTATCTTGGTCACAGAACTGAAGATGATGCATTGAATAAGCTTCTGTTGCCTTCTGATTTTTACTCATCTCTCCAGAAAGAGATATATATTTAATTATAGTAAAAATTTGAATAATACTCGGGAAATCAAATTTTCTAAAGATTTTCCACTTTTATATTGCTTGAAATAGTTTTTTAAAAATAATAATTAGTTTTCAATAGTTCTACAACTAATAATAGGAAGGATTTTTAATTTTTACTCCCCTGACAACAATCACAATTAGAAAATAGTATTTGCATGTCCAAAATAAAACCAAATTAATCAATAAGATAAAAAAATAAAATAACAGAGAACTCATAAATGTGGAATGTAAATTTTGAAGAATATAATTGACATTTTATTATTTTTTCAATCAATACTAAAACTTATAATTATCTAGTATAGAAAACATTTAATAATTTATTTATTCGTGGTGAGATCCTAGATCTTTACAAGAGTAATATTCCAATATGGTGAAAAACAATTTGGCTGTTTAGAGAAGGATTCCCGATTCAATAAGTTTCGGAATTTCAATGATATTCAGATATTTCAACATAATTCTACAGAAGTTAAGAGGTTTGTTATATATTTTGCAAAACACATAATCATTTAACAGCTCCGAATAACTATTTATGTGAATAGGAGCAGAGTAGAATATGCTTTGCCGACCAAAATATCGAGAAAAGAGAAGCACATTATCTTTACCAGTCTAGAATCATGTTCCACTTATCTTCCAATGCCAAGTGACTCAGTGGTAATAAAGCAATCACATGTGAGCTTGAAGTGTCCAACTTATATAATTATCTGTATAGAACGTATTGTATATCACGAAGTTCAACTTATAAATGGAATTGATGTAAATGTGATAGGGATTATTGATTTCTGTGTTATAAATAACCAGGAAACTGAAAGACTCTGATTAATGGAATAGTTTGCTTAGAGTAAGAGACGAAGCAGAGTTGACTTTCAATAATTTCAAAGAAGGAGCTGTGGGTGGAGGATGAAAACTCTTTTTGCTCCTCACCGGGTATCTCAGTCGATTATTCTGTCGTTTTAAGAAACTCCTTAGTTCTTATATGTAGAAGTATACGATGATTCCGTGAAAGATCTGAAGGAATTTATCTAAAGAGACAATTATATTAACAAGATCAGAAGTCACCTTGATATGATGAAGTACCTACACTATGAACGATCTATTCATTAAAGGAGATTAGATCCACCGAGTGAAACACTTGTTAATTGGATCTCGCCTTAAGAGTCGAGATCCCTTGACCAGACATTTACATCATACACCACCTTGATAAATTATCAATTCACGTTGTTATATTAACATTATTGTGTTAATTTTTGAGTGAATACAACATATGTGACGTCACTCAGGTCAGCCAACCAGAATGCAGACGCTAACCGACACACCTATATTATCCACTACCAAAGAGTTCTTATACTTTATTATAGTATAAGAACTCGTTGCCACTACCTTAGAAATGACTAAAGAGCAAGTACTAATACATTTAATGAACCTATAATCAAGAATTAGTAGTTTCCAGAGTAATAAAATACTATAATCATAATTATCATACATAAAAGAAATTCAAACATTATGTCTATCACGACTTGAATTAGTCATATTTGTACATAACAAACTCCTTAAAAATCCAGCAACTTTAATAATGCCACTTCACAATTGTAAAAAAAAAAATATATACATATAATATTTGCATCACAGTTCATCTCGAGATGAGTAATATCCAGAGTCAGTATCGTCTTCAACTATTTTCAAAATTGCATTTATAATACTTTCCGTATTAAAACTTGTTTCCAAATCCTCTGGATGGCCGTTACGATAGAGAAGAAGAGTTGGATATGCTTGAATATGATGTCGTCCACAGAGATGACGGAAGTAATCACAATTTACTTTTCCAAAGATGACCCCTTTAGCTTGAAGACTCAACGCTGCTTCTTCAAATTTTGGAGCAAGTCTTTGACAAGGTCCACACCCTAAAGAATAACAAATAAATAAAGGCATTTTATTTAATCTATTAGAATATCAAGCTTGCATCTTACAAGGAGCGTAGAAATCCACGACTACGGGTTGTTTGTATGACTTGTTAATCAAGTTCTGAAGAGAGCTGTCATCCAGTTCCTTTGCGACAGTAATCATGTGTTTATAGACCCAGTCCCTGAACGCAAATGCCTCCCTATGTAAACCAGTAAATATGAAGTACTTATTGGGATCTGTATAAATTCGCATGCTTGGATAACTACGAACAGCTTGGCGATCACAAAAGTCACGATGTTCTTCACAGTCAACTTTTGCAATCATTACAGTTGGATTTTCAGAAAATAAGCGTCCTAATTTATTCCATTCAGGTGCCATTTGCATACAAGGTCCACACCCTATGGATAATTAAAAGGATTTTAGTTAGAATATGACATTCAAAATATGTAAGATACTTAACAGTTAGCATAAAAGTCAATGACAATGGTTTTGATGGGAGACTGGCCGTATATTAATTTTTTGAAGACTCGCTCATCCAGAGTGACAACCTTGGGACGCACTATATCCATTACAAAATCTGCTATTTCCTGATCTCTATGACTACCATGGAACAAATGCTTATCAGTTATTGAGCCATTAAAGTACATTCCGGTTGGGTAGGCCCTTATGTTAAATTTGTTGCAAATTGTAGGGTTCTTTGTACAATCAACAGAAACAAACTTTATGGATCCACCAATTAAAACTGATGCCTTCCTAAATTCAGGGAGGAAATTAAGACACGGTGAACAGTGAGGAGAAAAGAAATCAACAAAAATCATGCTATTGGGTTTTTTCAGTAGGTTTTCGAGCCTTTGACCCGTAATACTCGTCATGGTTCTGGCATTGGTAGCAGATCTAGCAAAATTCAGGACATCAGGGGCCTTTTCTCGACCATAATTAATTTCATAAGGAGTATCCTTTCCAGGTTTGAAAAGTGCATAGACAGATTTTCGGATTTGATAATCTGAACAAACACTAAATTCCGCTTTACAATCAACAAGGGCCATGTTTGCTTTCCTAATGAGAGAATTAATCTTTCGATCTTCATCTAAAGTCATCTCGTCGTCTTCATCATAAATAAAATGGATGAGCCAAGGAGATGAGGACCTAATTAAATAAAGAAAATCGTTTATTACTTAAGAATAATCACGATTTACATAGATTTAATAGTATGGTAAGAATCACATATTTCTCTAACTTCACTACATAAATGTAGAAATAAAAAATTACTGCAGATGTATTTTCATAGCTTTTCGAACTTATGTACACTCCGGATATAATCAAACCAAGGAAAATACAGTACAATATTAAAAATATTTACCTCTCTTCCAAGTCATTCAGAATCATTCTAAACTTTTGAGTATCGAGGCTCTTGGGCTTAGGTAATTGCTTCATGGCTGCATGAGCAATTTCTTTATAATCAGTTGACTCTATTCTGATACCATTATTATTAAGAACATCTTCTGCATTCCGAAATCTATATATTCCAGTTCGAACAATAACTTCTTCATCATCAAGCTTCTCACGACACATTTCCATTTTCTTGCTGGAGCAGTCTACGATCGCAATGTTAGAAATGTCCTCTAAAATATGATTCAAAAGAATGCGATCCGGTCTTTCTAAAGGACAGTCACTTGATGATTTACAGAGAATGATGACCCAGGGTTGCTCCTTTGGCCTGCGATGAACTTTCTTTTCAAAATCAGAAGACTGGAGTCGAAATACGTTATATGGCAATGATTCTAAAACAAAATCCATGATATCATCTTCTTGAAGGGCATTATCGTAATATTTTTGATTTTCGCCATGGGCATCGTAGAACTTGAGGGTTGGAAATCCACGAATGCCTTCACTGTTACATAGCATGGGGGAATCTTGGCAATTGACAGCACCGATACGGATAACTCCGTCTAATTTTTTGGATAAACGTCTCCAAGCTGGAGCAATTTCCTGTAGTTAAATATTATAATACATATTATTCAGAGCAAAAATATTTATGTTTATTTGAAATATTTAAATTATCGGACTCCATATGCAAATATTTACTTTGGAACATTTCAAATTTGAAAATATAAATACATATATTTCAAGGGACAAAAGATTATATTGAATATTTTTTCAATGGTAGGTATTTGATAGATAAATATAGTAACCCAGCAAAATATGTCGTCCGGCCCTCTTATAAAAAATCATTCAACCCTTATTACTGTAAAAAGATAACAAAAAAAAAAAAAAAACACAACGAAGGAGTGTCCCTGGTTAGTATAAAAAGGGGAGAGATATGATACATATGAGGGATGACCAAATTTAGAGCATATAGATAAGACCCATAACTTTACCCGACAATGAACACATTGAGGATTGTAAAAGTTGATGAACCAGTAATCATATGTATCTGATACACTCCTTCGAAAATCATTGAAATCCAAGGTAATAACGAGTTCATCATTATCATAAAGACCAAAATCATCATAATACTCATATGACTTCCACGATCCACGTCCTCCACCACCTTTTTGGTCATCTTCTTCCTCACCGAAAAGATCATAGCGTTTCCTCTTGTCAGTATCCTTGAGAGTTTCATAAGCCTTGTTAAATTTGACAAATAGAGCATGTGCTTCATCATCATTTGGATTTTTATCTGGATGATGTTTAAGTGCAAGTTTTTTGAACGCCTTTCGTATGGCCTTATTGTCTGCATCCTTTTCTACACCCAAGATTTCATAATAGTCCTCAGTAAGAATGACTTGAATACAGTGAACCAAAACAAGTAGAAAAATGTTTACGTACTTCATTCCAGATAATTATTTCACTAAAACAAATAAAAAAGTACGAGTGCTTGATTAATGATAGATCAACAAAGGCAATCTCTTACCTTTTGAAGGATATGTTTGGAGTAAAGAAATTATTATGGATATGCTTAGGATTAAAATATCATGGTTAAACCTACAAAGACTTGGAAACGATTAGCAATGATTTTTAACTTAAAATTTACAAGAATTGCTGTCAATGTATTTATTTGTATTATTTGCTACAGGTGGTTGGTGAGAAGCTGGCAGGAAACTATATAGGAATAGGCGGCTCAAGCGTACAAAGCCGGGATGGATGAAAAACAACTATTCAAACTACTCTACTTTATAGATATACACATACGCGCTACGCGCCCTCATAAAACATCCCCAACATCGTTGTACGCAAACCAGTGGCCGGAGCAGATCCTCAACTTCAATGTAATAAACATTTCGAGGAGGTGCATTATAGAGATTATTGCTCTTTCGGGCCTGTAAATATCACATTCTCTTTTTTCATTTCTTCGTACTTGCCCTCATAACTAAGTGAGTATGAATGATACATAAACATGGAGGGAATCGACTGGTATACGTGGCTCCTTACATATAGCCAGGCTATAGTAGTAATTAGTATTACTAGTAATACTAATAGTTATTCTTGGCTCCGATTCGCAAATTTGACACCCATTTAATAAAACATCAATTTATGGATGTTCCGTTTATGAAAAAATGACGTCAATTTGCTATAATATTTCATCATAAAAGTTAATATTAAATACAACTTCATCATTTTATAATAATTAATAATATATGTGTTTTTTTTTAAATTACATTCCTACTCTAAGTAATAAGTAAAAGACACGTATCAGAGTCAAATCATAATACATGATTTACATCATCTGCTTGAATTCCAATACAAAGTCAAAAAGAAAAATAAACAATTTCTAGCTTTCATGCACATCGTACAATATTAACATTGTATACTTAATGTTATACCTACATGGTAAATAAATAAAGATGAATATGATCCATTTATAGCAATTCAATCACCAAATTGAAGGTTTTTCCACAGCAGTAGGACTGAAAATCATAGTTAAATTTTCCATTCCATATTTATTGCATGAATTTAAATAAAACAAAACTGGGAGTAAAGATCGGTTAATTAAATGATGGGTATAAATTAATTTTTGTTCATTTTCCCCTGACCTCTTTTTGTGTATATTTAACGTAACTTTTCAATTTTTATGAAGTAAAATATAGGGAGAAGCAGAATAGAAAAAATTAAAAATCTGTTAATATTATATATTTATTTGGTTGATTTCGACTAGTGGCTAAAAAAAAGCCCAATATTGTCGACTCATGATAAAATATAATAAAACATTATGATAAAATGTAATGAAATAATATGGTAAAATAAAATGATATAATGTGGTGTGGAATTAAAGTAGATTTGGATTATTTTTCAAAAGTATCTTAAAACCGTAAAGTGAAGACGTTCTTCTCACCTATTCGGAAAGGCTGTTTCATATCCGTATAGTTCGATTAACAAAGCTATGGTGGAGGTAATTAGTATTTGCCAATGGCTGAACTAAGTAAAAATCGGAAGACTACCTAGTGTTGTTCACCTTACTACATACTTTAGGCTTGATATTACAATGAGTCAGCCCATTAATAACTTTAAACATCATAACCACATCCTGAAGTTTCTTCCTCTTTTCAAGCGACAACAGCCCGACTAGATGTAAACCAACCTCATAGGATATATCGCCGCATACCATAAATCGTTTCTGTACATTTTCAAGAGCTATGATTTCCTTTCTATACATTGGATTCGACAACTGAGAAGCTTAGTTTAAAATAGGCAAAACATATGCTTCATAAATCTTCTTCATCAGCTCCATATTTCTGGTTTTGAAACTCCTTTTATTAAACCCAATCGCTCTGTTTGCTTTTCTAAAAATATTGTAAATGTGAGTGCTGAATTTTATATTAGAAGATGTCAGCACTCCAAGATCCTTAAAGACACCCACATTCTTCATCCCTCCAAGATCAACAGCACTGCCCCGAAAAATCATAAAGGAGCTATTCTCAAGATTAACAGAAATTCTCTAACGGTCGCTCCACCTCAGAAATTATCTGAGGTCTTATGTTTGGCCTCCTCTTCTGAGTGGCAAACAAGCTTTATGTTGTCAGCATGCTTATATATTTTAGATCTGAGGTTGTGATATAGGTCGTTAATATAGACCGAGAAAAGGGTAGGCCTCAGGACACTACCCTGAGTTACAGATGATGGGACACCTATTGAAGGTGATCCAATACCGTTTGAAATATATTTATCGAATAATTCTGCAATTTTTTTCATTTTACAATTGACAGTTTTATTTATATTCAAAATTTTCAATTTTATTAATAAAAAAAAAGGATTTGTATCTTCCAAAAAAATTTAAAATAAAAAAAAATAAAATTTGTTTTTTCTAACAAAAATTAATTTTTTCTTTTGTCACTTTAATTTAACTTTTATTTTAAATGTCCAATTTAGCATTTATAAAAAAAACAAGCATATTCTGTCAAAAAACAAAGAAATATTTTTCCACGGCCCTGTTGTCTGGTCTCCTAGTGAAAACTGTGCCACACTGCTCTTGTCCTTTAGCCAGATCCTGGAAAAAATTGTGAAATTTAAGTTGCCCGGTTGCTCCAACTCGACATATATTTAATCTACTAATAATATTATAAAAGTCTTTGTTTTTGCCTGAAAATTGTCGATCAAAGCCTACATAAACATTGATGCAATTAATTTTTTTAATGTAAGGTACATATATATTGTAGGCAAAAGCTAATTAGCATTTCTTCATATACATATATCCCTCATAAAAAGCGATATTTAACTCATAAAGTAAATACACATATTGAGAGAATTCATTCAATTCCTACAATGATCCTTGGAGGCAATATTAATATCCAACTCTTTGTTCTTTGCTTTCAAATCCTATTCGGTGTTCAATCTAAGACGGATAAGGGATTTTACCGAATGACATCTATTTTAGGATATAGAAATGACGGACGCTGTGGTCCAAATCACCGTCTTCGGCATGGTGCTCCATCTCATTGTAGTGTCAATGGAGCATCTCCCTGCTGCAGTTATCAGAAAGAGAGTTGTGGGATTGGAGAAGAGTACTGTGAGTGTGATGGATGTACGGATTTTAGAAGTAAGTTTAAGGGAACAACAACATCTGGAATAAATGTTCTTCTTATAATTTTTATTTGAAACATTACTTTTCTGAACAGCATCTGGGTTTTATTGCTCTGCTATATCCTACATAGAATATCGCATGATATTATGTACATTAAAAGAACTATATAAAACTTTTCTTATTACATATAGCTTTCAACTTGGCTCAAAGGGATGTATCCATTCATTTAAGGAGAAACGAAAGATTTTTTATTATTTCCCATCTTACAAAACATTTGAATATCAACAACTGGGCCACAATTGATCATATCCAATACTCGAAGAAGGTATTCAAATCTATATCCTACATTTAATCCACTCCTATACTTTTTAAATAGACCAATCAGACAAGAATAAATTACATACTCATCATACGAGAGTCTCATTGTTCCAAGACTCAACCCCTGGAATTGGACCATTGTCAACTAAAAAGTAATGATATCAATCGAATAGCCTGCTTTATTACTTTGGAGAATTATTCCTCGCCAAAGATGAAAATTGTGAACAAAGATTGCATACGAGGTTGAGTGATATTTTATCTAAGTAATGTTACGTAGTTATCTAATTGATAATGTACTATGATTCAATAGCTAAAGTCTATGAGGGGAAACCTAGAGCACAAAAATTAAGACCACAGATGAAGAAAAGTTATAACTCCTCGTTGATTGAGTACACACTAATAAAGTTAACACAGATTGATGGGAAATATAACTGGTATACGCATATAGGAGTTCCGAAAGTATCCCCTCATAAAGTAATGTTTTTTTTAAAATTATAAACTAAAAATTGGACCGGGATTATCTAAGATTTTTGTATACAAGGACTATCAGGATGTGGCACACATCGAACTGAAAATAGCACCTAGCATATGCCAAAGGAATAAACATTTTTTTCTTGGATGCTCTGGTATACTGAATGGAGAAGTTAAGAGTTGCAGTGTTGATGTTCGTATATCAGTGGAGAAAAACTATCGATTGATTCATTTCAATTGCGATGCTAGTATGTAAATACCATAAAAATTAATTAACTATTTATTACACTTTACTTTATAGTTTGTGGAACACGTTCATCAAATAACTTTGAAGATCAAAGCTGGACACATTGGTCAAAAGGTCTTTGTCATCAAGGTGTGCTATCAAGGATTAGATTTTGTTATGATCATTTAAGTAGAAAGCCTGCCTTTGATTGCGAGGGAATGGATATCAAATTGACAGAGTGTTAAATAATACATAAATAATAATTATTCTTAATAAAGATATTATTAAAAGGAAGTAATTAATTGATGAATCATTGTTAAATGAATATACCACCATTAATTTCTTATAATTTCTAATTTGAGAGAGAGATATAGAATTACAAACAGAGTGATGCGTTTGTTTCCTCATTGTAGGAATAAAGTTTCAAGGGAATTTATACATACAGTTTGAAAGATTTGATCCAAAGGCTTAGTTGCAGTAACTAGTCTTTGTGCTTTTGAACCATGATACAAAGGCTCTTCCCTCGGTTATTCAGTTTGATTTTGCTCTCATGGTTATTCTCCTTTGTTATTAGTGGAAAGTCATTTACAAAGTTTAAAAACTGCAAAGGTAAGACATCATTAGCGGTTTGAGGAACAACTTATCCGAGTCGAATTTCAGGAGATAGCAAAGTCAATGCTGTTGAAATAAAGGGCTGTGGCAAAGGCTCCAGTGGTGAATGTAAAGTCAAATCCAACGAGAAAGTACGCGTTATATTTAAAATGAAAGCTGGTGTGAAGGCTAAAAATATTACTCTTGTTTTATCTGGAGTCATTGGTGATATTCGTCTTCCCATGCCAAACACAAAGGTGAAGGATTTATGTGGGGAAATCAAAAAAGGAAGCTGTCCGCTTGAAAAGGACACAGATTTCACTCATGAATTAAAACTTAAAATTCCGGTTGTAGCAAAAGTAATTACCTAAATTATTAAAGGTTATCCATTATAAACTAACCCATGTCACATTTATTATCTTTTTATTACCTAGATGAAAGTTATTGCTGAAGTCAAATATGTTAATGAAGATAAAAAAACGATTGCTTGCGCTCAAATACCTACTCAAGTGTATTAAATACATCTACTCAGCTTGGTTTTGGTAATACCTCTCAATATACACATAAAACAAAATTTGTATTCAATTCTCGACTATAATTAATTAATTATCAAAGAATACATATATTTATTGCCATAAACTTGAATATATATTATGATCAAAGAGATGGAATAAAGATTATTTTATTTGAGTTGCTTAATTTTGTAGTTGACGCACTCTGGGCAGCCACAGTGCTCCTCATCCCCTCCACAAAATCCCCACTTGGAACAACAAAAATTTTCAGAGTCAGGATTACATTCGGAGGGTAGATCCGTCCCATGAATCTTGAACATTGGCCCACAGCGTCTATCCTTGCGAATCTTTCCAATAAAGTCATCCGTAACTATATGTTGAAAGTGTTCATTTTTTTAATTTTCGTAATGGGAAGTTATTAATTATGATTCTTACTTTTTTGAGAGTGTGGTCTGTAGTCTACACACTCAGGGCAATCACAATGATCACTTCCTGGTCCGCAATAGCCCCATTTAGAACAGCATGGATTAGGACTATTGGAATCACATTCAGCTGGTGTTCCATCAGAGAGAGGATAGCTATTTCCACATCTTCTATCAGGACGTGCCTTCTCACTCAGGGGAACAATGTCTATTTGGCACATTCATATGAATTAAAAAATTAGGCACTTAATAAAATAATATACTATTAGTTAGTTATCTAACAACACAAACCTTCAAATGATTTGGATCTGAAATCAATACAGCCATCACACGTGCAATGATCATCTCCTGGTCCACAGTAACCAAATGCAGAACAACAAGGATTAGCACTCTTGGGTTGACATTCCGAAGGAGTTCCATCCTCGAGAGGAAACATTTTTCCACATCTTCTATCAGACCTCACTTTTCCCTCCACCTTTAGGGGTCTATAATTGACACAGGTTTCACAATAACAGTGGTCCTGTGTAGAGCCACAATAGTTATTCTCAGAGCAACAAAAGTATTCTGAGTTGGGGTCACATTCTGAGGGAGTAACTCCATCTTCCAGAGGGAAGGCAGGACCACAACGTCCATCAGAACGAGTATTAGTGTTGGGAGGGTAAACAACCTTCTGAGGTGGTGGGGGTGGAAGAGAGGCTTGACTTCCTCCAAGGGAAGAGCTGCCTATGAAGATGTAAACCGTAATAGATGAAGTATGAATATTTTCTCATAGATTTTCTTACCTTCTACTCCTACATGATCACAGTCCCATCCACAGTGACCGTTTAATTGACAACAAGTTGGGAAGGGAGGTATATCCAGACACGATGCAGGTTTTCCATTAGAGGCACGATAATCCTTGCCGCATTTGCCATCCTCTCGAAAGCTACTTATTTGTCCGGCTATGAGAGTCGGAAGAAGTAAAAAAAAGAAAATTTTCATCATACCCTGTCGGATAATGATGGACTAACCGAACTTGAGCTATTATAATAAAGTGAGTGAAAGTATCTACATAATAAAATAGGTGAGTGTGAAATATCGGCGTGCCATTTACAACCAATAACTGATGGCAGGCCTTCTTTTACCTATAAAAATTAACATCTCTCTCTATACATATAGGTAGTACAAATACATTTACACTCCACAAATCCAGTTTCATTTCATTATTACTAATTAAAGTTGAATTTCCGAATTTGATGTTACCGTTATAATATGGGACCACAGAATAACAACAAGTAATGAAAAATATAACATTGCCACAAACATTTCTATTTTGGTCAATCTAACAACTACCAACCTAGTACTTCACTTAAAGCCTATAGTCTACATTTACAAACAAACAAGAATGCAACATAACTTCAGTAAATTACTTTTAAAGAGTTAAAAATGTATTATTATAAAAGTACAAAACTAGGAAATCAATACAATACAATCTCAATCCCTTAATTCAAGTATTCCAGCAACTCCCCTTAAGATCCAATGTTCATTATTCACATTTGATGGTAATTTGATATCAAAAACATAGTTGGTCGAATGTCCAGTGGCGAGAATATTTCCTTTCCTTGCCTCATTTCGATAGACTGGACACTTATACAAATTACTTTTATTCATTTCATTGTATACTTGTCTTGGTCTGAGAAGCATGGGTGGTAGTTTGGAGTGATGTATCTTTGGCAAACACTCGGTCAAGACTCCATTAGCATCATCCCATGAAGCTCCTTCTAGGTAAATCCCATCTATGATAATCCCCTCAACTTCTTCTGAAGGACTCTGATAAGGATTCCTTAATACAATATACTCAAACTCTACTTGATTCAATGCCAAACTCCTTTTACGAGCAAAATTTTGCAAAACAGAGGTTAAAAGAGACTGAGGGAAAAAGAAAGCAGATATCCAGTAGATATTTGGTCTATTATTGGACTCTATCCACACAATGAAAAACTCTATTCTCTTCTTTAAGTTGTTGAGATAGTCATCAAGAGATCGAAGAGAGTCATATGAATTGGCTCTCCATGAACTGAGTACATTATTTGAATTGACTTCCCTATAAGCTATTTCAATTTCTGGGATTAAAGCTATTTTCCCCTTTATAGCCAATGACAGTCTTTCGAAGTTATCCTTGATAAGAATAAGGAGAGCATTATATCTTGTTATCTCCAGACGAAGAGTAGTGTTAATAGAGTCCTCGTATTGAACAGGGAAATTATTATATACATAAGACAAATCAAAGATTAATGGAAGTGACTCCATGAACCTGGCAATCTTTTTATCCATTTCTGACAAATTCCATGTCATCATATCAGTAAATTCTCCATACCTAGTTGCTAAGTGAGTCCAATTTATTATTTTTCTACCATCAGACTCATTTCTTATGAGAGCTGCATTTTCATGAAGGCCAACTGCATCTGGATCTGAGATGTCTGAGAAACGAGCTATTATTTCCAGGATATTAGCTCGTTGTAACTCCCCAGGAATAAAATAATTTCCACTGATGTTTGCTCTATGTGTTGATGCCAATGATATGTTAAAGCAGGTTTTCAGTAAAGAGGATAAGAGTCTCCTATCAAAGGCTTCTCGAACTCTTCCTCCATAATTACACTCCCCTATGAGATACTGTAGGGCGGGTATGCATTTCTCGATAGCGAAATTAATTTTATCTTCCTCCACTATGTTGCAATTATTTTCACTTAGTAACATGTCCTTAAGCTGATGAAGAGATATATTCAAATCACTCCATGTGAACTCATATGTCACATCATTCCAACCCAAACCCTCATAATTCAGTCTCTCCAAAGTAATACCATGAAAGAATGAAAGGCCATAGACCAGACGACGAAAAACTGTTCGCAAAAGTGGACATTCATTCACGTCATAAAAGTCTGAAGTAGAGATAGGGGGAGATGAAAAAGCAACAGAGAGATTTGCTTTGAGTCCATTCGGAGATTGTAAACTGACTTTAATTGATAATTGTAAAATCTGGGGTGGAAAGTCTTCAGTTGGGTAAGATGTAAGCCAAAGTCTAAATCTTGGATCTGGATCAATATTAACCTCATCCTCCCAAATAGCTTCCAAACGATCATTCATCCAATGTGGCGAGAGGTGACAGTTTTGTAAGATAATCCAACCTCCTTCACGGGAAGCAGAGATCAAAAGGGATTCGGCTTTTGGACCTTGTCCCTGTCCCAGGCTCAAGCTCCTTACAAAGACTGGGGCTTTATCAGAGCCGACTTGAATTGAATTTATGCTTGCCAATGGATCTGCTCCAGGGCTGAGAATGAGTATGATTGGTGTACTTGAGTCAGAATCTTCATAGCAATTCTTTAGGTCTAATATTTGAGGATACACGTAGTCTCTACCTAGTTTCTCAGAAACGAAGTCTCGAATGGCAAAGATGACCCGGTCAGGACGAAGAATTTTAAGTAGGAATATATAGTCCAAGTCCCTGCAAAAAAAGGATATATGATATTATGTTCAAAATTATAATTTGATGATTTTGCTACAAATTGATGGAATATCAGACATTGATTAAGTAAGCTTTAGGTTTCCCTTACGATTGATTATATAATTTAAGAATCAGAGCCGATTCTACACAGAAACAATATTAGAGAATGTCCCCTCATATAATTGTTTTTGAAGTGGAAAATCTTCAGGAAAGACAGATATTAAATAATGTGTAACAAGTATAAGATTAAGAATCCAATCAATATCTGCCTTCACTTGATATATGGAAAAAAGGGGTACCCAATAAGTAAAATAATGACCCTTAAAATTACTATATTTAAAAAATCCGCGAGAATTGAGAAACTTACATAAATCAAATGTATGTACAATCAGAGATTGTTTTTTTCTAATAGCACGAGGAAAAGGCAGGAGCAAGATATATTGTGTCCCTGAATTTAGACCGGTTTCAAATACGCGATTTAGGTAAACTGCACCAATTTATAATTTTTGCCTAATATCAAATCTGAAAATAGTCAGTTTAACTCTTTAGCATCACTATCCGTGGAATTATTTGTGTTTCAAGCATTTTGCAAATTTCAAATTATGAAAATAAATTGAAAAATGGTTTTTTGTACATAAGAAATTGAAGCAATTAACTGATTTCCATAAATTGCACCAATAAAAATCAGGACCTAAATTGCAATCCGTTTTAATTTTATAAAATATTATGTTAAACCATGTTTTGGCAATATTTATTTTCGACAGCAAACGCACGTTCCCCACTACTCCAAAGCATGATTGGAACTGACTGCAATTTCATTAAAACTCTAGAATTTGTATACTAGAATGGATTGCACAAATGGAAATTCGTCGATCACTTTCAAGAGTCATTTTTCTCAATTTTTACGTAAGCTAGCGAGCTAGTATTTGTTTTGTTTTGTAACTAATTGTTTATTCCTTAATACATCGGAATATGAATTAACTTCAATCACTCAATCTTCATTAATTATTTAATTATTAAGTGCTCAGATTTCAATGGAACACCCGGTACATACAAGGGCGGTCTTAAGGGGAATTGTAGCCATTTGTCCCCTCCCTGTACTTGATTATAAAAATAGAGACAATGCAAACAGTAGATTTTTCATAAAATAATACAAGTACATTAAAAAAAGAAGTAAGATTTTTTTTTTGTTATATGATTGTACATTTGCAACTGGATTCATGAACGTCTTGAGATTAAAAAATGTCAAATACTCACTTGCTGATTCGAAAAACTCATGAATTAAATAATCTGATTATGGTGTTGTAAGATTAATAATGTTATTTAAGCATTTTTTTACATGTATCATTAATAAGACATATTATGTGGCACATTAAAAAGATGAAATAACGGCTAATGTATAACTCTTAAATCTTACAGTTTTACAAATGACCTATAAAATAAAATCAGTTCTTGCTTCCTCCAGTCTAAAGGGATTTTCTATTAAGGGAATTCGGGTGTTTTATTATGTGACCATGAGATACAATTTGAATTAAGGGAATTTGGGCATTTCATTAAGTGACCATGATATACAATTTGAGTATTCAGTGAGTTGTTACAATTTGACTGAATTGATTGTAACATCTATTCATTTCCAAAATGAATAAAAAATACTGTTATTTGTCGTGAAAAAGTATTTTAAAAATAAATTTGATTCCTTTCAGAGCCATCTAGCGAGTAATACAGAAGAATATTTGAAAATATATAAGATTCATATAGATATTTCTAATCTGAGAAATAACATTTGAGTCATATTAATGAAATCTTGCAGGAATATTGAATATTGAAAATATGTAACTTGCTTAATTTCCTTATAAAAGTCACGATTTGTAGAGAAATTGCTACATAAATAGGGTCCGCGCACAGTTTTTGCAAGTGGAAATACCAATAAATGTAATTAAAAAATCAAAAAAATACAGTCACTGTTGTAGACAACATTATATGTGGGTCTATGTACAAAATGCGTACGCAAGAAGAAGATGTTTTGAAATTGTGAACAGAAGCTATAATATACGTACTTTATGTGAAGAGGGAATTAAAGAAATGTGTACCAAATGCAAACTAATCCTATCTCCTCAAAATAATCCTGTGGACACCACAGCTTTGATTCAATTCTTGATCAGTAAACCAAATTAAAAACTAGAATGTTGCAATTTTTAGTCAGATGAATATATTATGTTTGTGCCATAGTGCACACATTTTTTTTGTTTTTTGAGGAAATATTTTGCTCCTAAAAGAGTCCTATATATATTTATTGTCATAAATTAAGTTTGCATGCTTACATTGTTTTTGGAGTAGGTGTAACTGGGGTGGCTGTAGGATGTTTCGCCCATAATTTTCGCTGTTGGACATTCCCTCATAAATATATATATTATAGTAAAAATATATCTTCTTAATTATAGTTTAAGGTTTAAAATGGGTCTCCCTCCACTGAGTCATTTGTAATGTATTTTTCCATTCATTAGCGGAAATTCAATTTTAATATATTTAAATAGAAATAAATCAAACGTGAGTGTTGCTCCTTTTGTATAATGAGTTCGAATCAACAAGTAGCTAAGTAGTGGAATATTGAAGCTGAAGTAGCATCACTGACTGTGAATATTCAACACGGCGTCACTTTGCTAACACAAAAATACCCTGTGTATTTTGTTCGAAGCACTTGAGACACTATGAGATATTTCATGATATATACTTTTTGTTAAATAAACAAAGTAATAAGTTATGCATACACTTCCAAAAGAACAGGAATATAATATTTTGTTATATTATATTGGGCATATTATCATTTCTATGAGAAATTTTGGCTATAATATGGCAATACAAATACTTTTTAATAGAATATTACTAAGGAATATTATAATTAATATATCATCCAATAAAATACTTTGCATGAGTTTAATATTCTGAATTGCATCTATGTTCCATATTAAAAATGGTGAAAAAATAATTTGAGAGTGATATTCTGAAAGTACATAAAAGATAAATAGTAGTAGGTGTGATTGACTTATTTGGCTAACTACAGAGGATTTCGGGTCTTTTGTCTGCTTCTTTTTGAAGGAAAGGTTACGTGATACAATAAAAGTAACAAATAGAGTTGGGTCTCGGTCAGGAAATCCTAGACGGGTCTGAGACCGTTATATTTTTTGTTGGACCGAATTAGCTGGCTCCCGTCCTTCACTTCAAAGAACCGGCTCATAGAGACATTATGTTCGTGGACGACACATCACTACTATACATAATATGTAATAAAAATGTCCTAATTTCAAGTTATTCCATTTAAAAAAAAGAATTACAAAGGACTTCAAGTGAATGAATCCCGAAACAATATTCTATAATATACTTATGAGGGTGAAACACTCTAAAATATACTTTGCTTTTTATTCTAAAGTTACTTTGTTTAGTAATGTGAGAGTAAATGACATCATATTTCAGCCATATTGCATTCAAACTAATTGTGCTACCCGGGGCGTCAGCAAAGGGAGGGGGGTAAGGGTCTGAAAAAAAAAAATTGAGGAATTTTTGCTTTCTACTAGAAAATTTAATGTTTCAATTTTTTTTCAAAAATTTAATATTTGAAATTTTTCCCATAAAATTAAATATTTCAATTTTTTTTTCCAAAAAAATAATTTTTCAAATTAAAAAAAAAAATCAAAATTCCAACTCTCCCCCCATAAAATATATATATATATAATACTGCGGATTTCCCTGCTAACCCTGTGCAGAAAGGATGTATTTAGAGTTGTTTTTTTTAATTGCACTCTATAATAGATTAAATTTATTGTGAAAACAAAGATAAAATACAAATCATAAAATTATGTGGTGGTAATCATTAGTTTCTAAGATGATACATTTTGAATAACATAATCAAAATGCCTACAGTTGGTAATATGCAATTAGGGTAATATTGGCCATTGCATTGTAGATGTTTTTAATATTATCATAGGCTCCCAAATCTAAATTTGTAAGGAGGTGCATTCAGAGCCAGCACAAATTTGAATTTTGGCATAAATTTGTCAAACATTACAAAGTTGGAGGTGTAGTCCATATAAAGCGTAACGCACACTTGTTGCCCACATTAAGTCATTTTATCAATCATTCACTATTTGTTATACAATTAGCTACCTAATTAGTAGCTAAATAAAAACAATAAAAGAATTTAGATTCATTTATATTAATGCAACTTTGGTGGTCCGTATTACTCTGAGTATTGTGTAATTTAGGCCAATTGAAGGTTTTCAAACGAGGGACATCGAATATTTTTGTATGTTAGAGATAAGTGTTAAGAATCTTTTTTTGGACAACATGAAGATACAATTAATTGAAGTGATTTTGAAAACTTTATGTCAGATACTGGGGAAAAATCATTCAGATAGAGTGCTTAACATGCAGACAAGGACTACCAATTGCAATTGCTAAAGGAACATGTATAAGAAGGAAGTATAATTTTTGACATAAGAAAGGGGATAACATTAATATCATCATAGGGACAAATACTCATCCCCTCAGACTCTTATTCCCACAGCACTGCAAGAATCAATGCCGCGAGGAGAACAAGACTACGTTGAATCACGACAAATTATTACTAAATTCCCCTTCCCCCTCATACATAAAAATAAAATAAAATCTTACCTGATTTGCCGCCATCCATTTGGAAGAATATCACGAGAGGGAGATGCAGAGTAGTAAAACTCCTTCCAGGCCTCAAAATCATCCCTTAGACTTGCCATTAAACCTTGAAATGATTCCATTTTATTGATGGACACTATAGCATTCCACATTTTCTCCGAGATCCAATTTCCAGGAGGAATTGGCTGATTGTGTTGAATGGGTCGAACTTCTTTTAGTATATACTGCCAGTTGTCCTCTCCAGACAGTCTCAAGCTCAGTATGAAAGAAAATACTAATACATGCTCTCTGAGTAGAGATCGAGATATTTTACGATAAATGATCTCTGTAAAATTTGTGTTTAAATTAGAGATTCTTCGATCTGTGTCTCCCTTTTCTTTGGACTTTGATTTGGATGATGGAGTGTCATTTATGGACTGTACGTATATTTGAATAAACCAGGGTAATGAGAATTGATACATTGGATCAATTTGTGACAGTTCTGATACACAAAAGAATAAAACAGAGGCGTGAGTGGCGACAGGATTGTAACCATCCCTCGTTCTGTCAATTTCTTTTTCTGTTTTGGAGGCAACTTCTTGTTTGGCCTCAATTTCCTCACTTAGTACCTTGGAAGAAGAGAGAATCCTTATTGCTGTCTCATCCTCTAGGATATTACCCTGAGATGTGGATAGAACCTTGAGGATTTTATCTTCAATATCCTTCAACTGCTTCTTGTTCTTGGCTCCATCCACTATCAATTTGTTTTTCATTTCTTCTAGCTCAGGCTTTTCTGCAGCAGCTAATATTCCAAGTAGTTGATCCTGAAGACCTTCTGGAGTTATCATAAAGTTAAGAAGTGTTACCTTTATTGCAACCTCGGGTGGGAAGTGAGGATTTCGAAGGGACGTCACAATGTAAAGATGGAAATTAGGATCATATTCAATTACTTGACTCCCAACGTTAATACACTCACTACCTTTGTTCTTAAATGTTCTTTTCATCAGAACTGATTCTAATCCTGGATCTAAGTTATCTCCAACACCTTCAAGAAGTACGGGTGCTCCTGATTGTATAGCATTTGCTAATGAGAGTAAGTATTCGGGATCACTATACTTAATTATACAAAGATTTTCTTTCTCCATATTTTTGATCCATTTACTTGCTTGACCCTAAAATTGTTCCAAAGTCCACATTAAAGCATATGAAATAAAACCTTTTTTTTTTCTCATTTCTTTTTTACCAACTTAAGGCTATTTTTTCTATGGGTAGAATAGTTATGAAATGAAACATAACTGAAAAAAAAAACCAGTCCTGTTGTGATTGTCTTAAGGAAACTTAAAAATATTTTTAGTAATTAATTTTTCTGAAAACATAAATGAATAGATTAACCAAAAAATAATTTTAATTACTTAAGACATTCATTAATCATTCAGGGTTGTTTTAATTCAATCTCGTTCATTTTATGATTATAGATACATATATTATTATAATGGAGGAGGACCTAAATATATTCTTGAAGAGAAAACAAAGAAGTATAAAGTAATCAATAGTATGTGAAAGACGAAAAGAGGCACTGATTAGTTGTTGCAGAGTTATAAATATAAGACCTTGTCGAACTACTTGGAGTAGAATTGACATTGGAATAATTCATCCCTATATTATATACATTGGCAATTCTACTTTGATTCCAACAAGGAGTTACAATGTTAACTCTGCCACAAATCTTCAAGGTTACTCTCTGTCTTTTATGAGCCCACACGAATGTTCAATCATGTTTTCAACAAAATAGAATCTATTTAGAAAAGGAAGTTCACTACTCAGGAATTAAATAGTAATGAGTAAAATCTAAAGAAAAGAAAATTCATTCCAGATTACCAATTCCAAAAAAAAAAGCAGCCCACCTAAAGTATACACACAATTTACATAACTGTTCATATCTATTCTACTCTATATAAAAAATACCCCTAGTTAGGGAAAAAAGAGTTTCTGTTACACGTAAAGAATATTCGTAAAGGAAAATTAATACCTGAGGATCTATCATCAAAGGCCAACGATTTGAATTCTTGACAATAAGTCCATTTTCAACAGAAAATAAATCTTTTGGAAGTCCTGCAATTTGCCATTGACGGATTTGAACGGGCTCTCCAAGAATATTGATGAGAGAAAAATTATCAGAGCAAGGGATTTTTTGAGCTGCACACTCATTTTGCCAGTCTAGAATTATGGACTTCCTATAATAAAAAAAATTAATGAGATTTCTTAGTTGTTTTTTTTACCTAGGCATGTAATTAAAATGTGCTTGTGGACAAATACTTAATTATACAAAGATTTTCTATATATATCATATAAAACAGTTTTACGTGACCACCTCAGAAATTTAAAAGATTGTGTACATCAACAGGGGCGTCCGCAGGGTTATGTATATATACAGTAGTATTATTTAGTATTATTATTTTTTTTTTTTTTGGGGGCTTGGTTTTTGGAAAAATTATATTCTTTGGAAAAAAAATTCAAAATATAAAAATATATAGTTATTCAGAAAAAATTTCAGAAATACAGAGCTGATCACAAAAAAAAATCAAAATTCACGAATAGTAATGTTTTTTTTTTTTTTTTTTTTTTGAAAAATATAAATTATAACAATTTTTGTTTTTTGAAAAACATATATCTGTTAACAACTGTGTTTTTTTTTGTTCACAAAAAAAAAAATTCAAAACTCGGCAAATATTCACAAGAAATTAAATTTTTTGGTTACTATTTTTTAAATCCATAGTTATTCAGAAAATTTTGGACCTTTTTTTAAGAAAATAAATCTTTTCAAAATAAATTGTCATCCATATTTTCTATTAAAAATTTTTCATCCTGACCAAAAAAATTCTAGTAAAAAGCAAACATTCCTTCATATAGGGGGGATACAGCCCCTCTAGTCCATCATTTGCCCCTTGGTCATTGATTTTTTTTTGAAAAAAATTGATTACAATCCTTCCCCAAAAACTTTAAATATCCACAGCTGTTCACATAAGCTTCTTTTTTTTTTTATTTCATAAGTTTAAATGTAAACTTTTAAAAAAAAATCCCAAAATCCTTAGCTATTTACAAAAATTAAAATTTTTGGAACAAAATTTCAAAAGTACACAGCTGGTCACCATTTTTTTTATTTTAAATCTATTGCTATTTATAAAAAAAAGTTCAAAATATATACAACTGAGTATTTTAAAAAATCAAAAATGTACAACTGAGTATAAAAAAATTTCAAAATTCATAGCTACTCACAAAATATTCGACCTTTTATTTTAAAGGAAAAAAATCTTTCTACTCCTATTTTCGCGTAAAATTTTTTCATCTTCACCAAATAAAATCTAGCTAAGTGCAAACATTCCTTCATTTACAGCCCCTTCAGCTCATTTGCTTCGGATGTCCCTACTATACTTTCAAACTCCAAATCTACTTTGATTTTAGTTTTGCAATCAGAGGATTGGTTTTCGAGATATTGAGTTCTTTACGGAGAGGATGTATTTTTGTATTAAGAAGATATTTCGGTTTGAACACTGAAATGAAATGCTGTTTATCTCATTGCATTTTAAATTGACCTTTTTAATAATATATATAATTAAAGCCATGTTTATCTATATTTTTAAATGAAAAGCAGTCCTTTATGATCTAAAAAACAACAACAATATACTCAAATAAATGAAATTTCGCGGGCATTTTGTATGTAGTATGGAGCGTGTGGAGCTAAGACTAAATCAGGTAGTGCTCTAGAGAATAAAGCACTTCTCTATTAATTTTTTCCTCAAACTGTTATTACTTTTTTTTTATCTTGAGAAGAGAACATGCAAGTATTGAGTAACTACGTGTGAGTGTTCTCATGAAAAAACGGAGAGTAACACTGAGGATTTTTGATATTTTATTAAAGCAATATTTGTCTGTTAGTGTATGCATAATGACGGGCACTATTGCAAGTGCTGAAATGAATGTTTATTAGTAATGTATCTTAATTGATTCTTATATATAAATTAAATACTAACATTTCATATGTAAGTATTCCATTTACAGGGGCATCAGGAGGTGATAGACTGTAAAATCCCAAATCAAGAAATTTTTGCTTTTCCCTACAAAATTTTTCGTCATTCGTGTGAATTATAATTTTATATTAGCTATGGATTTTTGAAATTTTTTGTGAAACTCCTGTTGACTTTTGAATCATCTGATAAATATATATGTATTTGTTTGCAGGTAAAAATCTACGTGAAAACATGACTTCATTAAATTCTGAGTTGGTCTAGTGATTTTTTTTTTTTTTTTTTTGTGGGGATTTCATATGAAATGGCCCAGATGTATATTGATATACATCTGGGACAATATGTATGTATATAACTACCTAAAAGAAACATTGAAAGCTCCTAAATACGCAACAGCACCTGATGCTAATAAAACATCTCCTGTAATATTTTTCAATTTAAAACCTAAAGAGTCAGCCATAGAGCTCCAACGATCCCTTTCTCCTCCTAATCCTTTAATTAATTTTTCAGCTCTATCCAGTTTCTCCGAGCAGAGTCTAATGTTGTCCTCCAAATCCTTTTTCTTCTTAGTCATGGCCGCAAACTCATCATTCAGGGCCTGCAACTTATCTGTAACAGCCTGTAGTTGTGCTCTCTTATCGTTCAATTTATCCATTTGCCGAGCCAATTCTGTTTCAGCCTCTGCAAGTTTTGCTTTCTTTGGACTCACAATTTTAATAACTCGATCGTAAACTTCGATTGCTCTAACCCATTTGCAAAGGCCTTCACAGGCTGTACTTACTTTTTTGACAAGGTTGGGATCAAAATAAGGATTCGTGACGTACTTTTCTCGAATCTTTTTCATTATTGAAGGAGAAATATTATCTTTATCATATGCCCGAAGAGTATCCAAAAACTTAATATCTCCCATCATCTTTTGACCCGGGGACCAATAGTCATCTATCAGTCGTCCTTTATTTTCAAGGTCAGGTCTTCTATCAGGAAGAACACCCTTCATGACACACACTGCTTCTACGACAAATTTTACAATCGGAGCTGGATTCTTCATAGTTTTAACGACTGTTATATCATTCGGATTGAGAGTATCTAATGAATTCACTGCAGACTGTAAAGCTGGAATGGCTTCAGCTAAATCGTTTTCACAGTCATCCCTAATTGCCTGAGCCGCTGCAGCAGCTTCATTTGCAAGTGCTTCATCACAAGCTACAATTTCCTTTTTTGCTTCAACTTGTATAGTATCTTGTTCAATTTTAATCATGAGCTTCTCAGTATCATCGGATGTATCAAGAAGTTGTGGTCTAAGAGCAGTGAGTTCTTTTTGCATGGCTGCGACTTGGGATGAAGCATACTCTAGTTTGCCAAGGCCCATTTCATAGCGAGTCTTTGTATTAAGTATTTCATCTCTCTTTCCTTTGAGAAGAGATTTGAAGGTGAGGATAAGAGATAAGTAGGAGGTTGGAGTGACGTAATTGTTACGTTGAAATTCTTCGTAGAATTTGATGGAGGTCTTTCGTACAGTCTCGTGGAAATGGCCACACATTACGACACAAGAATGTCGAACATTTTCATCTTCCATGTTCATGTCCTCCAAAAATTTAGTTGCAACTCGTACAAGAGCATCTTGAGGCCATTCCGAGAACCAGTTCAGCGTACAGCAATTTAGTAATGATGGAAACATTCTATGTATAATGAAAGGTGATTTGTCAATGAAGAACAAAATCTTTAAGTCTTACCTCAGCCTTCTTCTAAATGCTGTACCGATGGGTGACATACAAATAACAATGTGTAGATTATTTTTGATATTTTGTAAAAAGAGATTGTACAAATTTGCAAAAGAAGCATCACTCGCTCCTCCCATATCTTGACCTGAGCGATAACTTTTGGAATTCATTTGAACTCGATCCAGGATCTCTGCTTTTTCTTCTGAATTAAAAAGATTAGGGACTTCACCAGTATTGAGGATCATACTGATGTCCTCTAAAAAAGATTCTTCCTGGATTTGTTGATCCGTAAAGAGGAAAACGACTTTTTTACCCTCTGCTCCAGCTTTTTTGAGGACTTTTCTTAAGTCATTTCTCCATGCCACTAGACCTTAAAGAAGAAAAAGAGTAATATAACTATTTGGATGAACAATAAATAAAAGATCCTACCATAAGTTCGATTGATTTCAATCTGAAACAACTCATAGCGTGCGATAAATGTTGCTAGTTTAGCGAGTGATTGCCTCCCTGTTCCACCAATCCCAACAAGCATTGCATGTCCAGTCTTTATTATTCGATTTATTCTTGATATATGCTCCACAGCAAATCGAAACATAACGAGGGACATTGGAGCTCTAGACCCTGAAGCATTGTATTCCTGTAAGTAATGCTCCATGGCCTTTGTTAATAAAGATACGTCCGGAACTTCATCGTAAATTTTATTTTCTACTTCCGGATGCATATAATCTCCGAAACAAAGAGAGCGTAAATGTTCATCAGCAACGATGGATGCCCCACTCAACGTATGGGGGAAAAGGATTTTACTCAAATCTACTTTGAATTCTACTTGAACATGATGCTTGATTATTTTGAAAAACATATTCCTATCATCATCATTCACAAGACGATCATAGAAGACACGATAAGTTTCGTGACACCATAGTCGAATGAGTTTATTTGGATCCTTCAAGTGAGTGTTCGGGACCATTTTAATTCCCTGAATTACCCTTCAAATAGAGATAATAAAAATAGACCTGAAAGTATTTTTAACTTTTGAAATCCGATTCCCCAAAACTTACCTTGCAAAATCTCTTAAATTATAAACATAGTGACATTTGGTTGGAGTAGGTAAAAAAATCTTTTAAAACCTCTTTATAAACAGACAAACTAGCCTCAATTAAGGGCAAAGCTAGATTAGCGACAGCCAGCTCGTAGTTTTTCTTTTGAAAATGGAAAGAAATATTAGTTGAAAAGATCCTTCGAAGAGTTTCATCCTCAAAGTCATCGATTCCGAGGATATTCAAATGGCGCATGAAGCGAGAACTCAAGTCATTTCCCGTGGAAGGAGTTAATGCAGCAAATAAAAGAACATCCAAAAGTTCCAACTTGGAGGAATCCTTCTTCTCATACCAGTACCCATGATCAATCCACTATGTATTAAGAAATATATATTTAGGAAAATACCTTATCGTATATAAAAAAGGGAGACTCACCTGTCTCAGTAGCTCCAATGGAGGAACTGAACCATATTCATCAGCTTGTGGAAGGTTTAGATCATCTATGAATACGACACACTTTTTTCCCATAGCCGGACCAAAGACTCCTTTTCGGCGCCGATCAAGTTTCGACATAACCACCTAAGGAAGAAAAGAGACTGTATTTTGAAACCAATGAAAATATATAAAGTAATTACTTCCTGAGTGTAGTTGACTGTCGTTTGAGCAGAAAAATTAATCACATTCGTTATAAACTTTTCTGAGGAGAGTCTTTGTACTAAACTATTAGGATTAAAAGGTTTTATTCAGATTATTTATGTGTTTAAATATGAAAAACATTAATATTATATTTATATAATAATTAAATAGAAAAATATATGTTTACAACATATCAGATATGAGATCAAGTCACATTTCTTATTTTCCTGGACACGTCAAGTTGGTTTATGAGATTCTTATTAAAACATGTCGAGGATCTTCCATCTTATCCATGTATGTCTCAAATCAATTCAAGTTCAAATATTAAAATCTCAAATACATCTCAAGTCTCAAGAAAATGTAATTCAAGTCAGGTCAAGTTACTCGAGTCAAAGTCACTAGCCAAGACTTGAGTCCCTATGTCTGTGACATTTAATGATTATAAATTATACTGCAGAGTCTTAAGATAGGAGTGACTCACAATTAATATTGAACTAGTTCTCTAGAGAACTCTAATCATAAATGAAGGTGGAAAATTCCATTTAAAAAAAAAAGATTTTAGATTTGCTCTCTAAACGATGTAAACTCGTATCGCAAGACAACAATATATATTTTTACTTATTGAGTTTTATCTGAGTATGTCTCATTCCACTTACCTATTCGTAATAAACGACTTCCCAGTACCTGAGGGTCCAATTATTCCTAGAGGATACTCATAAGTAATTGCCAAATCCAAGAAATATGATTGTTTGACCGTCTCGGTTGTAGAAACAATAAGATTTTCACTGTCATTCCTAATTACCCCATTATTATCAACAAAGGTTGACCATTTCAACCAGCTTCCAATTTTATTTGGATCAAGTGTGTAGTCAAATATAGAGCCCTGCTCAGGAATTAAATTAGCTCGAGCCAATTTAAAAGAAGGAGGCTTACTATGTCCCTTGATCAATCCATCGACAAGATTACGAAAAAATGTATCAAATTTCCCTCTATCCACTTTTGTAATAGTTGAGCAAAGACCCCACAGAATTGCGAATAAAAAATTTGTTTGAATATCAATTATATCAATTGAATTATCATTCGAAGTTTTTGATCCATCTTTGCCTAAGTCACTCTCACTCACCTTGAGCACTGCTCTCAAAAACCGGAGAAAGCTATGAAACAAATGCAGTTCCGAATATGAGATAAAGAGCTTGTATTTGGCTATTTGCTTCAAGCAAGGTGCTATGAGCCATTCAAATAGATCTTCCAGAGCCTGAAGAAGCTCTTTTGTAAAGTTTTGCGGAAGGGATTCTATATATAAAGAGACAATGATAAATCTACCCAATCAATTACGTACATGCATGAGACTACCTAAAAAAGACTTTTTGATCGGCCTCCATCCAAGTATCCGACTTTCCATGTAAATCATTCCGCATCTCCCAACAGTGGCTGGACTTGCATTCTGTAAGCATCCCACTTCAAATATCAGATTCATCGATGGTGTCATGTGAATTATCTCTCCATTCATGAGGCAAAGTTTTTTACTATCATCAAGGACTGTATTTAAATTTTCAATCCATATCGAATCCACTGGTCCATCAAAAATGATCCATTTCCTCTCAGGTACGTTAGACACTGCCATTTCTCGAAATGTTTTTCCAAGGACTCCGTCCGACCATTCCCTTGATACAGGGTCAAAGAGCCCATAGAGTTGATTCATAGTTATACTCTTAGGATTGATTATCTTAAACAATGCTCCTTTCTCACTTTTGAATTCGTCAGCCAAAAGACTCAGAGCCTTCGCAAGGGTTTGATAAGATGTCGTTTTACAACTCATGGTTTCTCCAATGATCATGATTCCATGGTTTATCTGCATGGAGCTATAAATCTGGAATGTTTTGTCAACAAACTCAGGGGTTGGTTGAAGCCGACTAGATAGGCATGCCTTTTTAATGCACTCGATAAGTTGACCCTTATGAATTAGCTTATTAAATAGATCATCACTCAACTCATCTGGGAAAAGATCTTTCAAAATTCCTTTAAATAGAAAGATGTCATCCTGAATAAATTTGGGCATATTAACCTCTAAGAGACCAATAAGAATGAGCTTGTTTTCATCAGTGAGCTCTGGGGTTTTGAGACGGAGTTTCCCTGTGGCAGTGAGAGTTGATTTGACAGCTCTCATCCCGAAATCATAGTGAGCCTGATAACTAAGCTGTTCAGAGCAAAGTTTATAGGCATCGATGATTTTTTTGGCCAAGGATCGAGCATTTTGGAAACCCATGGCATAGAGAGTAACTTGTGCAATCATGGAAATATCTGGAAGCATCATGGCAACCGGACGGAAAAGAAGTTTTAAATTGTCAGGAATGGCCTTCCGGGTTCCATAACTTGGATTCATTGTAATAAATCTATTTGAAATAAAGAGTATCGATTCATTATGTACATAGTTGATCAATAATTAATTATATTAATCAACAATAGGATATTTATAATTAATTATTAATATAATAAAGTTACTGTAATTACATGGAACAGCTCTTATTGAGAGTGAGCTCTGCCCCTTCAAAGTTGAAAGTTGTAAGATTTGAAGCGATGGCATTTTGTATAGTTTGAATTTGTTGTGCCACAACAGAGAGAACATCTAAGTCAATGCGATTAAATTCATCAAAACAGGCCCAAGCACCTGACTGCGCTAATCCTTTGAGAAATTTGCCCATCCCATGATAGTCTATTCCATCCGAACAATTGAATATCACACATTGTTTTGCAACAGCTTTGGCCAAATCCTTACAGGTTTCAGTTTTTCCAGAGCCTGCAGGACCCTCAGGAGCTCCACCCAAATGCATTTTTAGAGCACCCATAAGTGTTCTATAGCATCTCTCTGTCAGTGGAGTCATGACTAATCTCGGGGAGTTTCCAATGTACTCATAGCCATATTGGATCCGTGTTGTGACCATTTCAACAAAAACTTCTCCTGAATCATTTCCCTGGTAGTATCGTAGTTGAGATTTCCAATTAAAATCTTGAATTGAGAGAACATTTTGCTCATAAATTCTTTCTATAACGTTTCGGGCATGAACATTGAGTATGACCAAGTTCCTACAATTCAATTCAGCCCTCGAAGAAAGACCATTTTGAATAAGAGAAACGATTTCAGATAACTGATTGTTAAATTTATCAAGGAATGACTTCAGTGAACTTTTCTCAATGGCTTCAGATGCATCTGAGGTCCAATTTAACATTGATGAAACGGAAACAACTTGTCCGGGCCAATATAAACACCATTTCAACAAAGGTGTTTGATAAAAGTCACTAATAGATTTGTTGATAATGTCCTTGAGGGACATAATCATTTGTTTTTCTAGCTGAAGTAACCACTTCTCAACCTGTAGTAAAATTGTAAAATATTCTGAAGTTAATACATTAGGGATCTGATAAAGGACTTACCATGCCCTTTGCATCTGCTGTAAAAATTGTATTTGTAAAAGAAACTTCTTCCTCCGCAAGGGACTTCATTCCAATGATATCCTGGTTCCCAAATTTATCTGTCTGAAATATTAGACTTTCTATACCTTCAAAACACTTTTTTATATGAGGTTGAACTCTGAGAGGATCTTTAGTCTCTGATAAGATCTCGAGGAGTTCATCATTTGAAAGAAAAAAAAATCGTGGGAAATATAGTCTTTTTTTCTCTAAATAATCATTCAACCCTTTCATAATTTCATCCAAGAGATCATTTGCTTCTTGAAGATTAACTAACATGTTGGATTGACTTGTGGCCTGGAGGACTTGTGGATCAGCCACTGTTTTAGCCATTATGTTTCTCCATATCCTATCTACTTTGTTGAATTTCCTACCCTCGTTGGGCATTTGTTTCATTATGTCTTCGGAATTGAAAATAGGTTCAAGATATAGCCATGACTCCTGACACCGAAGCCATGCATCTAATATATCTTGCATTGAAATTAATTTGTCCTCCCAAGAAGTCATTTCTGCTTCAAAGGGTTTGATATAAGCTGAACTATGCATAGTTTGGGCCTTCAAAATATGGTCATCCAACATTTGTTGAATCTCTTCGACCCCACTCAGTATAGATACTCCAGATTCTCGATAAGGAATGCAATCAAACTGAACTGACTGCCATTCTTCTTTCATCTTTCCCATGGCTAATTCCAAAGCAAATTCCTTGGAGGCCGATGATCCAATTTCTTCCAATTGAGGAATTATTTTATGGAGTCCAGCTTCAATCATATCTCCTAAACTCGTATCTTCCTTTCTAAAGATGGGTGACCCATTAGCAGCAGATATTTGATCCCAATGTCTATCTCTCATTCCTGAATTACAAAGAGTATGAAGCACAGGGAGATAAGCACGAAATTTTTCTATTTTAGATCGCATCGTTTCAGCTATTCGTCTAGCAGATGGAGTGTCCGAAAATACTTTGGCTAGCTTTGTCGCGTTTTCCAACATTTCCTCCACCATTTTTTGAATTTCGTTTGGATCCAAACCTTTAAGAGGTCCATTGTACCAGCGTTCATACTTTTCATGGAAGTCTAGTGCCATGTGCCAAAGGGTGCTAAACAACTCGATTGTCTGAGACATTTCCAAAAGGAGAGAGTACTCAGAAGGGTCCCAGTCCAGGTATATCTCCTCTTTATTGATTGCTTCTAGCTTAACCCTTGCCTCTGCAGATTGTTTTTCCAATCTTTCAACAACTCCAACTGAGGTTTTCATTTCTTCCATTGTTAATACTGGTGGATCCTTTTTAATGAAGACATCCAATTCCTTCTTTGTTTGCTTTAAATTGTCTTCAAACCTATCAATTTCATCACGGAGTATTTCTTCAATTTGATCTCTTTTATGTCCTGTGCGTTTCTTTGCCAATTCAAACACGGCAGCCATGTCTTGTGGCCACTGAAAGACACGAGTATTAAGCTGAATATCCTCAGTGGGGAAAATAGTATAATCCAAGAGAAAAAGTACTCTTTGAGAGGCCATCTTTATCCGTTTCATCAACTCCGGCGTAGTTTCTGTAATAGATATCTTGAGATATCTTTGAAGTTGTACAAGCACACTCGTCTCTTCTGGAATTTCTCCTAATTTAGTGGCCATTTGATCAAATTTGTCACAAATAGATCTATTCCATGTTTTATTCAGTTCAACTAAGTACTGAATCAGAGTACTTCGAATCTCTTCACTTTTTTTGAGCATTTGAGCATTGATTGAATGACAATCAAGGGAAAAAAAGCAGAGGTTAATGGAAATTGGTATTTTTTGAATCCGGTTATTAAGATTTGAGTATTCCAGCAATGTATCCCCGAATTCAGTCAGCGAAGGTTCTCGCTTTAAAAATACGGCGTTTTGTTCAAATACACTTCCATCTAAAAGATCCTTGTAGGCCTCATAAGATCGAATGTACTCTTTGGGGCCGATGATGTTGGAGTCAAATATATCCATGACTTCTGAAACTAAATTTTGAATAAAATCCTCTTTCCAATCAACTGCGAAAAGGTAAAACGGCTTATTTTTCAAATCAGGAAATATTTCAACTTCAATTCGTGGAAACTCTGCGGTACTCAAAACGATTTCTTTCATGCAATCGATGAGGATATCACGAGCTTCAAGGAGAGGAGGATGAAAGCTAGCACACTCCGCTTCCTTCGAAGTAGTCAGTCTAAAACAATGAAACTTACTACATGGTAGTGAGGATTAATTCGTTTATTCAAAGGAACTTACTCTATTTTTAGAGCTGGATTGATGTGAAAACACTCTTTTAAAATGTTACTTTGTATTACATGTCGAGGTAGGGTATATTTCTTCATTAGTTGAGCAAAATCCATCAAAGATTGTATCGCCATAGATCTTAATTGCTGAGACATCAGTGCAGCCACACAGTTGAAAAACTTTTGGACTTGTCGCAAGGATTCATTATTCTTACTTGGTACGAGTGTTCTCCATTCTTTTCTCATTGTCACAAAAACCATACCGATTTCAGGGAGCCAACGCTATATTCATGGAGAAAAGAACTGCAAATGAAGTAAAAATAGCCATAATGTATCAGGGGCGTTTGTTAGGAGGGAGGCTTACTTCAATAAATTCATTATATTATATACATAAAAGCTCCCTCATAGACCCCCCCCCCTTAAGGACACCCCTGAATATTAAATTAAAAACCTTCATTAATGTATTCCGTGCACTATCACATTGATTGAGGATCTTTTCTTCCATGTCTTTGGGACTGAGTGGTTCCATTGTTTTCAGATTTCGCAATTGATGAACTTGAACAAAGCGAAGGCTCGCGTAGCGTAGGTCCCAAATGACTTTAATCCTCTGCATTATTGGATTTGTAATAAACAAATTGTGACGGCAATATTGTTTAGATATTATATAACTCTGATGCCATGGAACTGGAGCTCTAATGATAAATTTGCAGCTTGATGAAAGAACTCCTGAAGGAGGTGCCATAGATATCTTGAGCCTTTTGCGTTCTTTTGGATCCAGCAAAATATAATTTACGATGGATACTCTCTCAGCAAAACCATAGTCTAGGTCAACTTCTCGGAAAAGTAGAGCTACATGTTTTTTCATCATGAGATCTGATAACCAAGATTCCTTTAGCTTACCACGAATATTTTGTTTTTGGTTTTTGGGAGTCCTTGGTTCTTGGATTTGGATATCCCCTTTATTCACATAATTGAAATATAACTGCGTTTGCTCAAAATCTTCTTCAAGATCATAAGATGAGAGTTCACTACTTTGTCGAAGCATTTCTATTTGCCTAGTAGGACTATTGGGTAAACTTGCTTCAATATAAGTTATAGGAGTAGTGTAACCTGAAACTCTGTGTATACTTTTCGATTCAAAATAAGGGTTTCGGGCTTTTAGTCTTTGACAGGATTTGTATGGAAAGAGTTGTGTTGTATTCCTTCTTTTTGATCTAAAGGATGATAGTTTTTCGACTCCATCCAAACTTTTAACACTTGGTAAAAAGTGTTGTCGTTTTTTAAACATGCTTGACCAAACAGAGTCATCCTTGGATGAATATTGTCGAGTCAGGGGTGGACGATGAGGGTGGTCTTTTCGAGAAGGTGGTTGTTGGATGATACTGATATGAGAGTGTGGTTGTCGTCTTCTCCATTTTCGTAGATTCGAAATTTTAATATTTTTTACTTGAGGTGAATAGTTGGCAGCAATTCGATCTGATGGAGATTCCTTAGTTCTTTGAGTATGGGTTACTCCCTTTGTTCGACTTTTGTTATGAATTAGTAGAGGGAAGCCTCCATGAGATGTAATTTGGCCTTTTGATCCTGAGGATACAAAAGGCCACCGATTTAGAGGCTCATGATAGTCAGTAAATTGAAATAATAGTTTATACGGATCCTCATATTTAGGCTTTTCGAGGCTCATGGCCAATCCTACTATTATAATTATTATTGATCACACAAATTGTGTGTCCAAGTCCAAGATTTACCTGGAAGGCTTTCATGTAAATAATACAATAGTCATCATCGATAGCATAAAGGTTATGGATCAAACAGTGTCAAATTCTATATTAATATTATCAATGTAGCATTCAAATAAAATCAATTACTTTTACTTTTAAGTAATTCGACTTTTATGAAAACCGGAATATTCCATTACGATGCATGGAATATTTAAGGTTCTATTGTATTTATTAGTACGGTGAGAAGATAGGACACGCAGTGAGCGCCCGGGTTCCAGTAGAATAAGTATTATGGGAAGGATTTATGATGTAATAAAAGGAAAAAAGTATATTGCATTACTTATTTAGGAAGGAGAATTGTAATAAATGATAATTGATAAGATATATTAATTTATACTGTATAGTATATTTCCTAAACAAAAAAGACTTTCAAAAAAGAAAATGACGTAACCTTACAACACTACATATTTGCTCTAAAAAATGTAAATTAATTTAATTAGGTAGTTTTAATTTTCAACGAAGACGTTCCCCCCTCATTAAAACGTCTTCATAGTAGATATTTATATACGACAATTTGTTTCTGTTCTTGTCTCTAGATCTATATTAATACTACTTCGACGATGATATATGAAAATAGGCATTCAAAATAAAAATGGTATGTACATATATGAATATAAAAGACTGATAGTCGTCATTTGATTTGGAAAGGTGTCAATTTGAGTTCATTTCCTGACGTTTTTTGTATGCGTATAATCAGGATAATTCTAAGTCATTTGCCAAATGAGGTTGAGTGTGAGAAAGAGGAGTAGAAGGCTCAGAGTGGAGAAGGAACAACGCTTTTAGTTCTAGCTACTTCAAGTTAAAGCTTTAAGCCTTTACTTCAACTTGGCGTAAATGAAATTGTTATTTTATTTAAATAATAATAACTACAATACTTGTTGGAGCTGCTGCTGCTAAGAGCTGAGCTAAAGCTAGAAGAGTGTTGTGAATTTTGTGAATATATAATGTTATTATTATTAAGAGGAAGAAAAAAAGAGGGGCCCGGAGCATAATATTAATATAGGAGAGCAGCAGCTGCTAGTCATTTCCTTAGCTAAGTAATAACTAAGGTGTACGGATCTATTTATATTAATATTTGATTTGATTCCATTAAAACTGATAGGATTGATTATTATATATTGAGGAATAAGTTAAAATAACGCTGATTGAATCTTTGTGATTGGGCATTGGATTAGGAGGAATGTAATGAGCTGAGTGATAATCTCCGAAGGTGTCTGGATGCTCAAGGGACGTGGATCGATAGAGGAGGGAAATGGAAGTGGATGAGATTTTCAGTCACTTGGAATCCGATCATTGCGAGGTTGTGCAGGAGGTTCGTCAAGTGATCTATGATCAATTTGCAGAAGTGAAGGAGCCCTGGCTCATCAACGGCCTCTATGATTATTGTTGTTCCATTGCTGGAAGGGTATGTTCCAGACATCCCTGTCTGGAGCTGATCCTGGGTGTTCGAGAGCCTCATGATAAATTCCTCTCAGATCGACTCACTGAGAGTCTCATTCGAGGCTCATCTGAGCAAAAAGTAGAAGCTCTTCTGATCCTGGGGCATCTCATTCGAAAGAGTCCCTCGTGGCTCTACAAGATCACACAAATGCCTCTTCTGAAAGAACTTTTTCGTCTCCTCCGAACAGAGAATGAGATTCAAATCCTTTTGACTGCTCTTTTAGATCTCATTTGTCTCCTCCCGGCGATCCCATCCTATATCACTCCCTTCATTCAAGATCTATTTGAAATATTCAGTCATTTAACTGCATGGCGCCACCATCACCTTCACAATCTACATCCAGTTCATCAAATCCATCTCCAATCAATTCTTCTCTCCTATTTCCACCGACTCTATGGCATGTTCCCATGTAATTTTCTACATTTTCTAAGATCCCACTATGCCAATCAAACTGCCTTCTTCAAATCTTCCATTCAACCCATGCTTGTGACCGTGCGTCTACATCCACTTCTTGTCTCTCATTCACGAGAACAGGAAAAGTCATTGTCCCGATGGAAGCGAATGGAATTACATGATGTTCTCACAGAGTCATCCCGCTATGCTCTCATACCTCAAGAGTTTAACAACGAAGACGTCCTAGAGGAGGCTTCCCTCCTTCTACCAGAACCTCTTTCATCTGCTGTACCATCACATGTAACGCCCTTGGATGAATCATGGGCTTGTAGCATCTCTTCAGAAAATACTGAAACAGCAATTGAGGCCACTCCAGAAACGACTCCATTTGTAACGCCTTCCAAGGTATGTTGACTCTTTCAATTGCACTTTTACTGTACACGCATGTTAGAAAAATCTGCACGGTTCCATACATTTATTTTATGTCTCGGTGAGGGCTCTAATGATAGCTCAATTGTACATTTGAGTAATTAAGTTAATTTGAGATATCATTTCTTTATTTTTATACTTTTTCTTTGTTTCACTTCAACCTGGGAACGTTATAAACACATTTTTTCTAGGACGAAAATATATTTCGCTTCAATCGTCCTCCCACAAATGTGGCTAGAACCTTACGTTTGGATTTGAGTATTATAAAGTCCCCAGTTTCATTAGTTACCTCCCCTACCTTAGGATCTAACACTCTTATCTCTTCTTCACCCTCATCTGGAGGAAAAACATTTATCAATAATAACGAGAGTACTAGTTTGATTTCTTCGCCCGTGGAACAGGTGGATGAAACCAAACGAAGAGACTCACTTTTTGATAAATTACCAGGAGAGGCCTCTTCATCAATTGCGCTAGTGAAATTGAATAAAATCAACCAAGAACGTAAAGTTAGTCCGCTGAAGTTAATGTCTACATCTTCTTCCTCTATTTCTTTATCTACTGGAGTGAGCTTCATTAATAGTTTAGTTCAAAGACCAGAGCCTGATGTATCACATATCAGTAATTTTGCATTAGAAAATCCTCAAAATGCATTGCCTGATTCAGACAAAGTGGTGGTAAGTATTCTTTTCTTGTTCTTTTGTCTTCATCGTTTTTTGTGGCTTTTTCAGTTTTATTTTGTACCATAGATGTGTTGTAGTTGTAGAAATTGTTTGTAAATGTCTTGAAGACTTAGTTACACTATATCTCTTATACCATTATCATGTGTTACAGGTTTTATAATATCGGTAAAAAAACTCATCCTTTCATTCATTTCATTAGGATATCGTTGATGAGGAGACAACCAAAGTTGTTGGGACAGAAGAGCCAGCCATGAACTATTTATCAGCCCATCCAGATTATTGGAGGGTGAGGAACAATTTATTTTTTCCTAATACGTTTCAATGTACTCTATATATCTTTCATTTTCCTTTTTCATAGAATGGAGTTGACAAACATAATCCAATCGAAGAAATCGACAGTGCATTTGATACATCCCTTTTTCAGTCTAGTTCATGCATTCAATCTTCAAACGAAAACTTGTTTGATTTTGCCAAGAAAGTGCATGGTAGAATGCGCTACATTTCATTTTGCGACGAAAAAGTTGGTATACTTAGTATAGGAAACTGCACAAATGATCTTGGAGAATCACTGAATGAAAGGAGAAGGAAAAGATATCACTCTTGTCCAGATCCCTCTAAGTTAACTCAGATGAATATGAAGGTTTCATCAAATAATCATAGGAAAATCAAAACAGCATATAATCAAATTCATAGATCCTCTTCAAGGACCAGCAATGTAGATGAGGACATTACTCTATTACGTGAGGGAGTTGAAAATTCGACTCAAACAGACCTAGATTACAGTGCTTTCACATATGAGCATCTCTTCCCATGTATAAGTACGATTGGGAATTGTCATTTAGAGAGAAAGGAAGTTGAGAATCCATATCTTCTTCTCGACAAGTATTTAGAATCTGCCTGTGACTCAACTCAAAAAGAGCATAGAGAAGATGTGTATAAAAGTATAATTTCATCTCTTCGGAGTCAACTTTTATACGAAAGACATCGTCGAGAGATTCTAGGAGAAAGAAATAGACGTCTTTTAGGTAAATCTAAGTCTTCTAGAATCCTCAAAGAAGAAAATACTGCTCTGGTAATATTCGGGAATGTTAAATAAATGTTGAATTTATCATTATAACTTATCTTCTTCTTTTTTTTTTTTACAGAGAGATCAACTCCAGCTTGTCAAATCAGAAATTGATGATTTACACCGTCAAATTGAGGAAATAAGAAGGGAAAAACATCTGATAGAGGAAGAAAGGTCATTTACTGCAAGAAATAGAGATCATGAAATCGAAAAAAGGTCTGCTGAGATTAGATCTTTAAAAATCAGTGCACAAAAATCTGAAGAAATAATTGATGAGCTCAACCATGCTGTAGTAGAAGGAAGGAAGGAGTTGGATACCTCCAGGGCTCAATTTTTCCTAATGAAAGCTGAAGTAATTGATTATCTTTTCTTACATCAAAATGTATTATTCATTTGTTAATTTCTAGTGCGAGGTTTTACATCAAAAAGAAAGCGCAAGAATGATGACGGAATTGGAATTGGTTCGACTGAGAAAGGAACTTGTCATGATGGGTGAGCTTCAGTCAAAATATAAGGAGCGATTGGATAATCCTGCTAACAACATGGAATCTGAGACCATGAATCTCTTTAAGCAGGCTTATGAAAGGGATCTACAGAGTAATTTGGAAAATGAATGACTTAGTTTTAATTATTCACATGATCCCGTTTTAATAATTTTTTTAGCTATGGCCAGAGCTCTGGAGAACAAAACATTTGAAGTAGAGACATTCAAGTGTCGTATCACCGAGTTGGACTCCTTGCTCTCAAAGAAGAATGCTCAGATCCTTGACCACAAGAAACTGATAAAGCGGATTCAGGATGAAAACGATGAGGTTCTACGAGAGTCCAAATCTACATATGAATCTATGGTGCAATTACATCTCCAAACGGAGAGTCATGTGTTAGAACTAAGGGACCAATTGGCACAAAACACTCGTATCCTCGGTGGAACCCTAAATAATTCTTCCTCCTTGCATTCCAAAAAAGCTCCTAGGCCTTCAGGTGGACTTCTTGATTTTCATGCTACAAGAAATGTTGATATTGAGCAGCAACCAGAAACGTTCAGTTCTTCTGATCGGTAGGTAACCTTTGTCCCCTCTTTTTGTTTGAAGGAGCTTCATTAGGAACTATATATGCTGGAAGAAAATGTTTTTTTTTTAAAGTAAAAAAAGGCCATATAAATTATAAAAAGAACTGAGCTTTTCTTATTTAAAAGGAAAGAATTAAAAGGGCCTTGCATATTTATCTTAGCTTTGCTCACGCTAAAACCGTCCCTAGTTATTTGCCTCATGTTTTATCCGTCTTCTTTGTATGTATATTTAGGTCATTTGTGGTAGGCAGCCCTCCATTGTCGAGTGGGGGGAAGTATTGGATCTGATAAGTCAGAAGTGATGAGAAGAGCTTTGGAATCGACTAGGCCTATTAAATTTGGAGAAGAGGACTCCTCTACTCTCGCTGGTTCTTCTTCATCATGTGTTAAAGACAGCTTTGAGTCTAGTCTAAATGGGAATAATAATTCCAGATAAATTAGGTTGTTGTTACATGATTCATCGACATCATTATTTGTCAATATCGTTATCATCAACGTTTACATGAAAAAACCTCAGCTTATTCGATGTTTTATTGTCATTATTATCAATATATATATATATATTTAGCATACGTCTCTGTATTTTATTACTAGTAGTATACAAACCCATTTATCTAATATATATTTTTACTATCCATTTTTAATGAATAATTATAATTGAATATTGAAGAAAATATTATACAATTATCGTTATTATAGAGGATATTTGAAATAATAATTTTTAATCGTAGGTCTCGTCTTTCTTTCTACAATCAACTTTCGTTCTAACTCATTTATAACCCCTTTATTTGAGCTTCACTGACTAACACAACGTTAGACAAACATTAATTCCATTAGATTTGTGGGTTTATGATTAATAGATGATCGATAGGGTCTCAAATAGGGAACACGCCGCACTATTGAACATGATTAGAACCTGGCATGCGCTTTCCGTTAATTGTTCACTTTTTACTTCCAAAAAGTTTCATGATCAAAATTAAGACGATAAACTCATAGGTTTAATGAATATATGTTATTAATTATTACTTTGAAGTAATTGTTGTAAAAAAAGAAAAGAAAGACTTATGGTATCATTGTTTAAAATACTGATGTGATTATCATCTGCCTGCTTTATTATGATTTTTGAGGGTATAACGAAAGTATTTATTAGCAAAATGTTTAATGATGATATACTACGAATAATTGACTTGGACGTTTTTTATCCGTTACAGTAGATTTGTAAACGTAACACTCCTTGAAATTGTAATTCATTATAAACCATATTCTCAGAATAATAACTAATATAACGACAAAGTAGAGTATTTCAAAATATATTTGAAGTTCCAAGTTTAAAAAGAAGGCTTAAATTAAATATAATCTACATACTAAAAAATAAACCATCATACATTTATGTTAAATATACGAAATTAATTATCAACTTTAGCCATGACGTATCAAGGGAGAAGAAGGAATCGACAGCTTACAACAAATTATATCGGGTATTTGTGTGTTAGCTAGATAACACCGTGTATCACGTCGTTATCTTTAATGTATCACGAAACCTTTCCTTCAAAAAGAAACAGAAAAAAGGCATGAAATCATCTGGTATTTAGCCTAATAAGTCAATCATACAAATTACTATATATTTCGTATGTAATATTAGACTATCACGGTCATATACTATTTTTCACCATTTCTAAAATATATTTAAATCTACATTGCATTTTATTCGTTAGATTACACTGTCCAACAGCTCAAATGGTGCAAAAAAAGTGTATATTCTATTTAATAGAATTTGATCCCCTGATTCCAAATATGGCCTTTATTCTCTCTAAGCCTCGGGGCCTTCAGAAAAAAAAACATACATATTTTTGGATATTTTTAAAGTTCAAAGCTGTTTTAAGCCCTCGATGTTGAAGATGGGGATAAATTATGTTAATATATCTAAAAGTCGAATGTTAAAAAATTCTAAAACCACTTTTAAAATGTCTGCATCATACTGTTAACTCGAGTTATCTTTGTTTAAAGTGGAAGTAGGTGCATTTAATTAAGAGGCTCATAGATTCACGACGAATAGATTCAATAAGTTTAAGAGTATTGTATTGGATAGCTGAAAGTATGAACTTAAATTTTTTGAAAAAAGCCTCTCCAAAAACGTTCTACATCGTTGTCAATTTAAGATAAGGCCACCACAATATTTCAAGGAAAAAACTCATTTTTGAATTGATCTCATAATCAATGTCCATAAGTATTAGTATGCCCCAGGTAGAAGAGATAGAAACAAAGAAAGAGAAAAAGAAAAGAGATAGAAATAAAGAGAAAAAAAAAGGATTTGCTCTGAGAACTCCCTTAAATGTCCGTTTTTGGAATCCCTCACTCACAACGGGTATGCAACGAGTCCTCTTGTGTCCATGAATCTCGAAATAATTTATTTATACAGTTTGAGACATGAGGCTTAATATTATAACAAATTGCATAATATCTCTTTTCTTTTTCTCTCTCTTTGTTTCTATCTCATTTCTTCTTCTCTCTCTTTTTTTCTATCTCAATTCTTCTTCTCTGTTTTTTTTTTCTATCTCATGTAGTTGGGCATACGAATAATTATTGACAAAAATGAGTTTCATCCTTGAAATATTGTCGTAGCCTCATCCCAAATTGAAAATAATATAGAGCGTTTTTGGAAAGATTCTTTTTTTAAATCAAAGCTCATACTTTCAGCTATTCAATTAAACTTTATGAATCTATTCGTCTTGAAGCTATGAGCCTCTGAATCAAAAGCAACTATTTTATACTTTCAACAAAGATAACTTGAGTTATATGTATGATGCAGACATTTTAAACATGGTTTTAAAGTTTTTAACATTCGACTTTAAAATCTACTAACATAATTTATCCCTATCTTCAACGCCGAGGGCTTAAAACAGCTTTGAACCTTAAAAAAAGCCAAAAATAACAAAAAATGTATGGTTTTTTCTGATGGCCACGAGGCTATGAGAGAAAAAATAAGGCCATATTTGGAATCAGTGTATGAAACTTTACTAAATTGAGCATATGCTGTTCTTGTGCATAAAAAAAAGTGTAATTTTGTTGGATTGTGTTATTATAGTATTGCTTTGTAATATTTTAATAAAAGCTACGCTTTTCATATGTATTGCTATATGATAGCCAAAATTTATTCATATAAATAATAAAATGGTCAATATATATAATCAAGGATTCCTGTTCTTTTGGAAACGGAGCATCAGTATAGAATAACTTATTACTTTGTGTATTTATGGAAAAGAATAAATTATGAAATAGCCATGACGTATTGAGCGAGAGGAGGCAATCGACAGCTGACAGTAAAATATATAGGAATAATACATAAGAAGAGAGGATCAGAGGGGGTGTTGCTAGGATATCCAAATGGAAAAATATGCAGCCCGATAGAAAATGGATAGATGGAGATCCAATTAAATGCAATTCAGGCGGAGGGTGAACTTTCTTAAGACATTTGACTAATAAAATTAATTATATTTAATATTACTAAAGTAAGCGGCAAACTATAGTCTTCATTATAGGGAGATGTTGTACAAGAAATATTTAAATAATGAAAGGAAAAAGAAGAGTGAAAAAACAGAAAATCTACCAACTGTTTTCTTTTTCTAATCTCGAAACAGTAATTTATTTGACCAAACAGCCCATCTTTGTTAAGTAAATACGCGTTAAACAAAAGGTAGTGTTAATCATCGAACGTTTTTATTTCGAATAAATAGATAATATTTAAATCATAGGTAGTTACGAATGGAGAATCCACATGCAAAAAAAACGACACTCAGTAGGATGGGAAAACCGAAAAATCAAGCCTCTCTCTTTCTTGAGGGAAAATTGCTACAATACTCTTCCACTTTTAGAGGGAAAATTGTTGACAATCCCATTCCAATTTTGGAGGAATATAATTGAAAAACCCTCTATCTTTTTTGGAGGGAAAACTATTTGTATGATGTAATGTGAGATTTGATTGCATTGTCGGATATGCGATTGAGCCAGATTCCAACAGACCTTCCTCCCAGAAAATGATGGATCTAAAAGAAAACGGCATTTTCTGCCTCTGGTGATCTTGCATATTCTACTGAATTTCAACTGGAATTGACAGGCTTTCATGTTGTAAGGCTGCAAGCCCTCCCAGAAAACCTCACTAATTGAGTTAAGTGCGATTTCAGAGAAACAATACAATATATGGTTATTGCCAAACTATGCCCTGATGTTTTTTCCTTCTTTATTTTTGGCAACAAGCTAAATTATGTCTAAATTACTTTCCCTTCTCCTTTTTTATTTCTCCAGTACTCGGGTATAGAATGAAAAGATAGGTTATAAGGCTATTAAACCCCTACGACAGTTTTACCATGTTATTTATAATATTTTTGTCATTTATTTTCTGAAAGATAGTTTCTATTTTCTCATGCATGGATATTGGTATTGGATTATCTATTCTTATAGTTGGAAGTGGAGACATTCTAGGCAATTCATATTTGAGGTATCTGTACCTCAGTGTGTTGCATGATCTCACAATTGATTTTAAGTATGCTAAATTACCTATAACCCAATATTTTGCCGTAAAATATTAAAAGTTTGAATGGTATCCCCTGGAACGAAAATTCACCATTAGAACGTACCATAATCCATTAAAATTAATACTGGATCCAAGGAAGGAACTTCCTAGCGTCGTGTTGGCGAGACTGTCGCATTATGGTATGATCCTATCGTCATTAGACTCCAAGATTGAACATGTGAAGGGGGTAGATAATTCACAAGCAAATGCGTTGTCACATCTCCTTATTGATGATCACATCCAAGTGAAAGACCCTACCGATATACTGATGCTGATTACATAATTTGAATGTTACATTATTACATTCATACATTCCTTGTTTTTTGATAAATTAATACAATTGTCAATTAATACTTAGAATCTTGAAGTTTTTTAACATATTGGGGGTACAAGGACGCTATTCTAGGTTATACGTCTCTTTTAATATTCGTAATATGAAGTTTTAATGTATATCATCCAATACGAGATAATAATTATATGCATCTAAGTCAGTATTTTGAATCTGACTAATACAAATATACCATTGATATTACTTGAGAAGATTTTGGATGATTCTATTTGATTTTTGTGATGTTGAAACACATACATTAAAAATTAGATATAATTAACCTATTTATTTTGGATATGCATGACTCTATTTCACCGTATTTAAGGAGTTATCCGAAAATCCCTTCTCAGACATTTATTATAACATCATGTGTATACTCGTTCAATATAATCTATCTTTAAATTCATCCTATAAATAACCTAATAAAACTCAATGTTTTCGCAAATTTTTGTCATGGGTTTAAGGAAATTAGAATAGGAATATTCAAAATAATTATTGTATCCTTATTTGTCATGCCTATAGTAAAACAATCAGGCTAAGTATCTATTTTAATTGAAATTTTTACTTATTTTTGTATTTAATTTTTGATGATTTATAGAACTCATAATTACTTTTCGATTCGAATTTGAAAGTTGTATTGCTCTACAAACGATCCAAGTAGCCATAACATTCATTTATTACTGAGGTTGATAATTTTGGTAAGGACACAAAAGCGTGCGAGGAGAAGGGAAGAAATACTTATGGTATCTTTGATTAAAATAATAAACATCTTTCTCTATCAAGAACGTTATGAATTCCCGCCTTTATTATTCAATATTAATATCATATTAGATACTGATGGTCGATCGAGAACTGAATAAAATGCCTAAAATAACGTCTCCTTCTGTCTGGATTTCTGGAAATGGAGGCCCAGAAATTTGGAAATACTTACTGGACTAGAAACAGATGGCTTGATTCTATTTTAGCTAAAAATATCAATAATTATGATACACAACTCATTAAATGGAAAAACAACTGCTTAAATGGTCACATCAACGGGGGTAGTAGCTTTGGTTGGTTTGCAACTAGTTTGTCTGACACTAGTTTCTTCACTTAAAGACTTGGGAATGATCATTAGGTTTTCCAATATTACAAAGTCAATAAATATTACTTTTTTATCACTTGAGGATTATCTATGGTTGATAAACTCCAAGAAATTGTATTCAGAAAACTCATAAAAGGCAAAAACAACTGCTTAAATGGTCACAACAACGGGGCGTAGTTGCATTAGGTGTAGCATTATAATTAACAATTGTGTATATCCTTTATGATAATAGTATGTTGTTATACAAGCATAAATAACTGGGGAAAAATCTTTTTTGATGCTCTTAATAAGAAGTAATATCGCCAGACATTACTACATAATTAGCTTTTGCTCTAAATCTTTACGATGTCATGTTAGAAAACTACATTATGTCAAGAATGGTTCCCTGAATTGTCTTATCAGTTATAAAGGTGTCTTATTTTTATATCTAAGAAAAGTAATTAAGGTTTAAAATTTGATTGCATTGATTAACTTTTCTTTTTTTAGATAAACATGAAATAAATTAAAGTAGGATTCTAAAAACTGTTCGTACTAAGATTGGAAGAAGAGATGGATTAAATTTTAACCTTTTTTTTATTAGTATATTTATTGTCTAATTTTATAATTTTAACATTTACTTTATTATTAATAATTATATATATTTAAATATATATGTCCTGAGCACAATTGTATACATCAACTTCCACATGAGGAAAAAGGGGTGATGATCTGTTTGATTAAACTCCACGTCTGGCTTGTGTTTTGCAACCTATAGTTATGATATATTTAACTGAATTCCGATGTCAGAACAAGAAAATATTATTCGGATCAATCTATTATTTCAATATTCTGTATTTATAATTTATTGTTATTATTAGTTATATGATTCTAATTGTTTAATTTTGTATATTTAACATAAATGTATGAGGCTTTATTTTTTAGAATATAGATTATATTCACAGTTTGTCCAAAAATTGATGGTGTTACTAAAAATATCCTTTTTATAATAAAAAAAAGAATTATTTTTGGTCGGAATAAAATTAAATTTGTCTCATACAATCACTAGGCAATATTGAATTTTTCTGATATAACAATTTTCGATGACTGCATCATAAATCAGTATAAAAGGGCTCGGAAAACACCACAGGATGTTAGTTGAAATTCAATATCCGAAATGGTGAGAGAACACTCTTTGGAGACCAGGACAAAGGCTGTTGGCATGATAGAGGGTGGATCAAGCCAGAGAGACGTTGCTCAAAGGTTACAGATTCCTCTCAGGGGCATTGAGAATTGGTGTAAGAAAATGAAGGATGGAAAAACCCTTGCAAATCAGAAGGGTTGGGGAAGGAAGAAAAAAATTAGTAAAGTTCCCAAACTGGTGATTTCAAAAGCTTTGACCAAAAAGAGGCAATCCACAAGGAAACTTGCAGCAAGATTGACTTCAAAGGTCTACCTAATATCTAAGTCATCTGGCCACACCTACCTGAGGGACTCTTTGTATCTATTGCCATACAAACTTCGTCTGCATCCCAAACTTTCAGAAAACCAAAATTATGTCGTGAGCGGAAACACTTGACTGCAGATGACTGGAAAGGTATCCTCTTCAGTGATGAAAGTTCATTTGAGCTATTTCATGCCCTAAATCCCCAAACAGATCGGGTTTGGGCAAGAGATAAGGGGGATGTGGAGCCCACTCCAACTGTGAAATTTCCTCTGAAAATTAAGCTTTGGGCCGTTATCAGCCACCAGGCAGTGTCAGATATTCACCTGATTCCACGAAACCAAGCTGTGACATCCGAGTACTAAGTAACGGAAATCCTCAACAAGTCTCTGATGTCAGCTTTGTTTCTTACTGAAGAAACTGTAACTCCTTTGAAGAGGGAAATGTTGTCTGACACATCAAGAGCCATTTTCCATTAGGATGGTGCCCCTGCTCACCATTCCCAAAAAGGCACAAAAGTGGTGTTCAGACAACTTGAATTCTTTCAGGGGCAAAGGCACATGGCCTGTCAACAGCCCTGCTTTGTCTCCCATTAAAAATTTGTGAGCCTTGGCCCAGAGGGAACTCAATGAAAATCCGCCAGCACCTTCAGTGGATGAATTTAAAAAAAACTCACTGAAGCTTGGGAAAAAATATCTCCGGATATTTTGAATAATTTGAATGAAGGGATGCCAAAACGCATAAAAAATGTATTAAGCTTAAAGTCGTCATGTTGGGAAGTAAGTAAAGTTGTTCACCAAAAAAGATCACTTGTTTAGGTTATTTCATAATTTTTTTTTAAACCACTCTGATTTTTGGGACATAATGTAATTTGAGCCTTCTTTTTTAAACTTGGAACTTCAAATATATTTCGAAATTCTCTACTTTGTCGTTTCATTAGTTATTATTTTGAGAATATGGTTAATAATGAATTACAATTTCATAGAGTGTGACGTTTTCAAATCTACTGTAACGGATAAAAAACGTCTAAGTCAATTATCTGTTGTATATCTTTATTAAACATTTTGCTAATAAATACTTTCCTTATACCCTCAAAAATCATAATAAAGCAGGCAGATGATAATCACATCAGTATTTTAAACAATGATACCATAAGTCTTTCTCCCCCCCTCCCCTCTCCTTGAACGCGTTTTTCTTTACAGGATTACCAACTTTATTCATTACTTTCGCCCTCTATCATTTACTAACTGTACTTTTCAATAATAAAAATAGAAAAAGAAGGGGGAGGGGGTAGTTGGTCGGGGGTTAAAGGACGAGAGTAGTTGAACGGAGGGTAGTTGGTGGCCTGTTCCCATAATTTATAGCCATTGAGTTCTAATATTATCTACCTGAAAGAGCACAAGCTTCAATCACGCAACCTGTTGTGGCGAAAACACCATTTTTGATGATAAATTCCACTAGCTTGATTAACTCATATGAACTTAGTACAATTATAAAGCTATAATATTTGTCGTAGTTGTAATTTTATCTCAACATCCCGCTGGATGATTTAAGCTTCAATGTCATAAGCATGAAATTTGACAAACATCCAATTACCAGAAAAATGCTGGTTGATTATATGTGTAATGGATGTATTTCGACTTCAATATGGAATCCAATAAACTCCAACAAAACAATATATATTTTTTTCGATATGGTACAGAATTTGAAAAATTGTGTGTAAATACTCTAATCGCTCAAAGGTAACTTCCCAAGCTGGGGTATTCCTTCATTAGAATTATATTATATATTAATTATAATTTTTTTTTTATCTATTTAAGATTTGGTAAATCGATTTAGTCTGACACCTGAAGGAGTTACGTATCGGCTCCAGTTCGACACCCAACATAAACACACTTGTTTACCATAATCAATGAACTATTTTATTATTACAAGATTATTACAATCTATTAAATAAATATAATATAATTTAAATGAAACTGATACTACATAATCCTATACAAACACAAACTGAAGTTGACACCTTATTTTTGAAGGGCAAATTTATCTGTTTAAATAATTAGTTCAATTATTTTTTGACGATTTACTTTAGAGAACCTTTTAACAAATATCTACTTTGATTTTGAGCTGTGAACGTGAAATGAGTCGATCCTTTTCACCTGAAAAACAATTTTTGGAGATTTAAAATGCTAAACCCAAAATGAAAGAATGAAATAAAATACCACGTAGTGATATAAAAGAACAACAACGACAAAATATTACTTCTTTATAATTGGACAAAGATCAATTTTTTCATACAAAATTGTTTTTCCACGACAGGTTGCGTGGTTTAAGCTTGTGCTCCTCCAGATAATATTAGAACTCATTGTATTAGACATCATTCATCGATTCATCCTGGCTATAAGAATATTTATACTTATAGAGGTTCTGATTGACATGTATAGTACTCAAGGTGACTATATATATAAATATATAGTCACATTGGTATATAGTATAACATTGTTTTCAGCTACTAAATCTGGTGTTATACAAGATTAAGATACTTGCCTCTAAGTATCTTGGTGTTTTAAAGAGTGAATTCGTAGAACATCAAGATGAAATTTTTTAATAATTAAGATTAATTAATGATTTAATTATTAGAGGCATGAAATATGTTAATAAAGTCTCTCATAGGACCACTCATTCCAGTTGAATTGCACTTATTTATTTCCTTCCTTTAAAAAGATATGAGTAATTTTACTAAACCTTCTCCAAACGTCACCATTCATCGGATCATTCCAAGTAATCATAAGGAGTCCTCCAATCCGAGTGAAGAGGATTGCGTGTCAGACACTTCCAGTGCCACAAGTAAGCGTTTGATTTGTGAGGTTCAATATTTGAGTATTTAATGTTATAGTTGAATTTTCGTAGGTTACAACTTGCTAGTGGAGAGATGCCCCGAAGTCTTGGTGGACGCGTTTAATAAAACAATTGGACTCGATGACTTGGAATTGTCATCAGATGAAGATTCAAGCAATTTGCGGAAAAAAATCATTCCTGACATAAATTTAACGTATGAAAGACTGATCTCCATTAATATGAGAGAGCTCAACATCCTTCTGAAGGATCTTTCAAAGAAACGAAGAATGGAAATTAAAAACATTCGTCGAACTTTGAAAAATCGAGGATATGCTGCGGATTCCAGAACAAGAAGGTTGATTGAAAATGATGAAATTGAAAAAGAGATACAATTAATGAACAAAAAAAAGAAACAAGTATCTGAAGAGATTAATGCCAACAAATTTCGACTAAATGTTATCATCGAATCCTGGTAAAAATTGTCTTATTTAACGACTCTAAAGTTGTTGTTTTTTTAATTTTTTTTTTCATATTATAGTGAAAAGATACTCCACTCAATCGATAAGTATGATAAGGCTGAAGAATTAAAGGCTGAAGTAAAGGCAACTGTTATGAAGGAATGTCCTTTTACTGACAAAGAAATGGAGAAAACGTTTTTGAACCTGGCTACATGATACTCAATAACTAGAACATTTATTTAATGTGTAAAAAATCAAACCAACCATAGTCATGCATATAAATATTTAATACTCATGTTCTTATTCCTTAGCATACACTTTTGTACTCTTATCTGTCTTTAAATTCCTTCTTCTTCTTTTTTTTCAATACGTAACAATCATTTACCTCACTTGTTACTTAGTTTTAAGTATTAAATATATATTTATATTTTTGTTTTATATAAAAATAATGTAAAAAGTCCTCCACTTTATTAAGCTTCTTTAGAATCAGGTTTTGAATATTTGACTCCGTGAGAGGTTTTATCAAAATGTTGAACCAAAGACTCTAGGGTTGGTAGAATAGTTCACATGAAGATTATGTACCTTGGAAGTGAGAAGCCGCATCTTCGCCTTTTGAAATATCTTACAAGAATTCATCGAGATTATAGGCTCCCTCTTTATACTTGAAGATTTTTTCCCGTGAACCAACACTGATCTGACTTTCCTTGTCAAAGATATAATTATAAGTGTGTAGAAGTCGATTTTCCTTGTAAGCAAAATTTTCTTTCCAGATGATACACTGTTAAGAAATTTGGTCATGTCGCTTTCTGAGATATTTAAAACTGAAGCCTTTCGAATCCAAGATGGGCTTAAGTAACTTATGAATAACCCCAATATGCACTACATAAATGAAAGAGATCTTTGATACAAAATTGCAGGGAGTAACCTTGTTATCGAAACTGCACATAAATTTCTTATAATAGGAGTCATTTTCATTAATTCTATCCTAAAATTAAAGCAGTATAAATTCTGAACTAGCACGATATAACTTATATATTTATACTTAAAATGTATACACCAATCGATCAAAAATAGTTCTTGTAGCGTTGAGTCCAAGAGTTGTTGGAGGATTTAGACTGAAGCCTCTTCAAAAAAGGACCAAGGCTTGTATTGAGCGTCTATGTCCTATAGTAAAAGATGTCTTTGATGTCCTAGAATTGACAAAAATAATCAAGACCGGGCTGTAGTCTTTTAAGGCCGATCCAAAACTAATAAATATACTGAACTCTTAAAAAAATTAATTCCAAAATATTAAGCCCCTCTCCGCCATACTAAGTTCTTCTTTTTAAAAAAAAATGGTCAGCTTAATTATCTTCCAAAACATTTCGTACTTCAGGGGGAGGGAGGGGGATTTATATTTTGTTCAAAAATCCCATTTATACTTAAGGGCTAAAATAATCTCAAAAGTAATGAATCGAGAAATTGGGTAATGGAATTAAAAAGCTAAAGAACAGCTGATGTAGAGAGTACATACAATATTTAGCATAAAGTACCATTTCTGTTCTTAAGATAAGCACCTATAATGAGATGCAACTCCCTTTAATTGTATATGGCAAAGGATTTATTAACTTATTAGTGTAGTACTTGACATTAATTGTATAATAGAATAGCCAATAGGAAAAAGGAAAGAAGTACGAGGTTTTGTGGCATGAATGACATCATGCATTGGATTGGAAGGAAAAAGAGGGAAAAAGAGAAAAAGGACGTTTCTTCATGGTTGATGCTGCCTGTTTCTGCCGATGTGTGGTAAGTAGGTGCACAAGCAGCAAGTTCCAGAAGACACAAGTAAAAGAAGGAAGAGATATAGATAATATAATAAAGAAAAGTAGTACTACTAACATAATACGTAGAGTAATATTATTTATTATGTATTAACTATTATTAAAGACTCCAATTTTTGTGTGTCGATCTGTCATTAAAGTTTTGTCAAAAAAAAAACACAATATCAAACCACTAGGATTTTTGTGCTTATTTCTATTAGTAAGAACATATTTCCTCCGTGGTTCCCATTGGAATCCTTGCTATTAAATATTAATCCATATTTGATATTATTTATTAATTCTTCTTTATCTAGGTCATGTCTTCGGCACCCTATAATTACTCATTTATCTTTAAGTATATAATCATAGGAGACATGGGCGTCGGAAAGTCCTGTCTCCTTCACCAATTCACGGAGAAAAAGTGTAATTCCTAGTCCTTATGAGTAGTCGATTTTTATGATTTTTACTTCTCCCATAAGAGTCATCCTTTGTTCTTTTATCATTATTCTTTATTTGCCATTTGCAATTCAATTCTGATAATAGCAATAGCTACTACATCCATTTTGGAGGGGCAATGGATCCGACATGGAAGGATGTGATCCCTTTCCTCCCCACTTTGAGTAGAAAACAGAAGGAAGCTTACTTAATATGTACACATTGATATTATTATCACACATCATGATATTTATATTAATATACCTGAACAAACAATAGGATGCGACTCTCACGAGATTATTCATATAAATCAATGACTAAGTCAGTGGGAAACTCTCATTTCCTTATCTTATATGCTCTCCTTTTGATAGTTTTATCGGATTGTCCTCATACGATTGGTGTGGAATTTGGAACTAGGATAATTGAAGTATCAGGTCAAAAGATTAAATTACAAATTTGGGACACAGCTGGCCAAGAGAGATTTCGTGCAGTGACTCGCTCATATTATCGTGGAGCTGCTGGTGCAATCCTTGTGTATGATGTGACGAGACGACATACTTACAATCATCTTAGTTCCTGGTTAACCGATGCCAGGAATCTAACAAATCCTAATACTGTACATATTTGTATATATATATACACCACTTATTATAGAGTAATTAATTCAATTTCTTTCTTATTTTCCAGGTTATATTTTTGATCGGAAATAAATGTGATTTAGAGGGTCAGAGAGATGTATCCCACGAGGAGGCACGTCAATTTGCAGAGGAAAATGGATTAATGTTTGTTGAGGCAAGTGCCAAGACGGGACAACATGTTGAGGACGCTTTTTTGGAAACAGCTAAGAAAGTATACCATAATGTCCAAGATGGAAGCTTAGATCTCAATGCCGCGGAATCTGGGGTTCAGCAAAAGGTTCTTTGAATGGTCGTACCAACGTGAGCGGCTCTTCTTCATCCTCTGATTCCTCAAAAACCAATTGCTTTTGTACTTAGGAGTATTCAACATGGATTTGATAACTATATATTCTTTTTTTTCTACGTTCATACTTTTCTCACTATTAATGAAGACTTGTCCCATGATAGATTCAATTCCAGACATCTATTTATGGCCTTTGTTTTTTGTTATATTCCAGGATATTTGAGTTACAAATTAATTACATACATATAATATCTAAGGAAAGAAAAAAGCATTTATAATAATAATTACGTCAATTTTGAAATGGGGATTGCTCTCTCAGATTATAAATCAATACATACATTTTTATAGAAAATAAGTATAGTGATAACTTAATTTTTTTTTTTTTTTTTTTTGTATTTTTCATTAATTATTTTTATTTATTTAAAACATACTTTTGTCAGGACTTTTTTAATTAGTCATGAAGGGAAAAAACAACATGATCAACCATTCAAAGAATTATATCATTTAGTCTTGATTAAATAAGATATTTTTTTAAAAAAACTTTATTTATTCAATTATAAAAATAAAATTAAAAGGAAATAACAACTAGGAAACGATGTATATTTAAAAAATTTATTTTATATAGAAATATAATGATTCTCTTAATTAAATTATATATGTGTTTGTTGAAAGAATTAAATTTTGATATTTTAGCAGAGCTGTGATTGTGAAATTCATAGACTTGAATGGAGTGAGGAGTCGTGTAGACTGATCTCAGGGTTTAAAATTTTTGATTTATAAACAAGATCTAGTTTTCTTATTAATTCGTCCCATGCAATTAGTGAATCCTGATTTACGTCCAACTCTGAGTGTAATTTCTTAGCTTCCTCTACGGACCAATGAGAGGATTTTGGATCAAGGTACATTAAGATTTCTCTTTTATCTGCAAATCCATCAGCATTACTGTCCAATACATTTCGAAAAAGATCCTGTCTTTCATTTGGAGGATTGTTATTGGCCTCATCGGCAAATGGATTTAGGAATTCCTTTTCAGATATTTTGTCGTCACCATCTTCATCGTATTTCCTAAGAGACTCCTCTGAGCTCTGGGATAAAATGGAATGACTTGACTCTGGATGTGTAAAACCAAGATATTCGTCTATATTCAAACTATCTGGGTTTGAGCGAGCTGCCTCACTCCAACCTGCTTTGGCTTCAGCAATCAATTCTTTTACATTTCTGCTGGATCTGTCAAGTCCTTTAAACTTATTTTCTGAATACTCTGACCACTCAACGAGACCGTTTTTATTGGATGTATCCATAGCAAAGAAATTTTTAAAATTGTTTCGTAGTGAATCTTGAATATGCTTCATCACCTGTCGATGAATAATCCAAGTCAGCTCTTTTAGAGAAAGTTTGTTGTCCGCAGTCGTATCTGCTCTCTTAAATATTTTATAGAGTTTCGTCTCTTCGGCACCATTCAAGGATTTGATGTCGATGTTTTTATCGTTAGGACTAACTACTATTACTACAGATTGGGTAGGAGCTCTCCGATAAAAGAATGAATACGATAGTAATATAATATAGATAAACACGGTTAAAATCCCCGTGAGTCTTAATTCTCCACTCCATCTATTCCATTTTAATTTGACGGGCCTAGTAACGGCAGCAATCACATTGAAATACATCTTACAACCAAAATACTACTATGACAAAAAGTTGTAAGAATTTCCCAGTACAAGGTTAAAGTAGCAGGTAGGACTGCACGCAATATGAAACTTATATCACTCAGTGAAGGGATTCGTAAAACGCTTATTTACTAGGTTCTTATAGGAAAATGAATAATAATATATTTTTGATTATAAATATATAATAATTATTCTGACATAAACATTGTGAAGGAAAATATTTATAATAACAATCGATGAAGGTTGATTAATATAATATAAAAAAATTATATCTATACATAACATCGATATAGATAACGATATAAACAGAAAAATTTGAAAGATTTTGTGTATATAGAAAAACAGCCTTGACATTACTTTAGAGAGGCATACACATCAATTCTTCAAGTATGTCGACCAATGTATTGTTTTCATTCACATAATACAAATAAACTGTAAGCCTTCCATCATTTTCTTTACAATAAACTTTTGCAAAAATAGTTCGACTTGAAATCAGTTCAAAAAAATTTTGGGTCCTGAGGTTTGTATCGTTATTAAAAGGAATTATATTCTTAATAGGGAATCCACATTCAATGGCTTGGAATGGGAATTGTAGAAATCGAGGGTCAATTGAACAAATTTGACTCCTGGGAACATAATTTTTCTCTCCATAGTCTACGTAAAAGACAGTAGCCATGTTCTGATCGTCGTCAACGTTAATTACTCGAGCACGGTACCAGTAGTTATCCTTGGAATGTTTGGCAACCACGACATCACCCAAAAATAAGGGATTCGAATTTTGTTTAACTTTTTTTCTCTCGTATATGTTGTTGAGTTCTTTATTTAATTCAGATATTTTGGATATTTCCTGTGTGTTAAACGAAGGTGACTGAATATCATAGGGTCCAAAAGGCAAAATTATATAAAAATGAGAAAGAGATATGATTGTTGTCACTTGTGCAACTACTAAACTATCGATTTGGGGAAGTTCAAGCTCTTCCAATTGATCGTATGTAACATCTTGACCTGCAAAAGCCTTTGGATCTATATGTATATAAATAGATTAATCACACAATATTATTATTTAATATATTACCGTCTAAAGCACAATGAAGAAACTGGCATTTGTTTCCCTGGGGACAATGCCTTCTTGACCGATAGAACTTACAAATGGGATCTGCTTCCTTTCCATTGGGTCCAATGGTATACTTTTGATCTAACACACAATCTATATTGTCAGATCTATATGCGAGTGTATTATTCTGCTCCTCATAATCTTTTTTTGCTGGGTCCCATGTTGAAATATCACTTTTTATTGTAAAACATGAATTTGGGGATACAAACTCAAAGTATCCGAATCCTCTCTCTTTAAGTATACATTGGAAAGGAATGCCATTCTCACTAAGGGGAGAAATGAGGTAAACCCGGTCCCGAGGGTGCAGATTCGCATCTTCGAGTTCAATATACACAGATTCTGTTTTTTCATTAAAAAGATTCACGAAAACTTCAAGACCTTCCTTGGAAAAAGTTTGTGGAGATAGTCCATGAGGATGGTAGAGTTTACAAGCTTTTATTAGAGGCGGATACTTTAAGAATTCTCGGTTTAATTTTCGTAGAGCTAATGGTTCAATTTCTAATAATTCACCACTATCAACCAAAAATACTTTATCACCACGAATCTCACCTCGATTCCAAGATTCATATTCATAAACAGCAACAGGGCTATAATCTACCAAATAGAGCTCCTCATATTCATCACTATTGTTGTAGTAATCTTGTATTTCTTCATAAAATTCCGGATATTGAATCGAGTGATCGTTAAAAAAGATGGAATAAAACTTTTCCGGTCCTGGGCCTCCCGTATAATAAATGTTAATCTTACTACCGCGTATAAGCTCAGTATTCTCTGAATAATTATAGCAATCCATCAATTTTGGAATAGTGCTTTGGATAGGTAGATACTCTTGACCTCGCTCTGGTTCCTTTGTAGGATTTTGGGTCTCATTAGAGATGGCAAGTGTTTTTGACATTGCTTTGGAAAGTTCTTCGATAGATTTGGTTTGATTATTCAGGGATGGAGGGTTAGAAAAGGAATCTGAGGATTGAGATCCTGAGATGGAGCCAGTTTCTTGAGCTTTGTTAGATCTAGACATGAGTTCTTCAAAAGAGGAATATTCAGACTCTTGTTGTTTAGAGTTGTCGTGGAGGCAGTTTTCCTTGGACAAATCAAACTCATCAAAACACGCTAGGATCCAATTTTCCACTTTTTCAGAAACAACACGGGGTGATGTTTCATGAGCTAAAACGGAACAAAAGAGAGAAGAGAGAAGCTGTATCCGGAGACACACAGAGTAGAAGCCATTTTGAGGAAAGAACTGAGCTTCTATTGGTAAACCTACGCCCAACCATGTATGGAAATTTTCACGTACGCTCGGTGCGCACAATGTACCACGAAATTCTTCCAAATCCTTCATGCAACATGGAATAGCATAAGGAGGTACAGATGTAACACCTGAATTAATTGACATTATCTTATCTATTGACTGAACCTCCACATTGCCATAATCAATGAGTCTGATCATATAAAGATCTTCGTTCAGTTTCTCTAAAATTTCTCCCCTATAATATTGGCTATCTTGATCCCACTTGACTCCGTATATGTAACCAATACAAGGTTCATCTTCTAACAAGTTTACTAATGATTGTCTCATTTGGGATTCGATGAGACGAACAGATTCAGAGTCCGATGTTTTCCGCACATAAAAATCCCAAGGAATTCCATCACAAAAGCAAATCCATTGGAACTCTCCTTCTTTAATATCACGAACGGACATTCTTTCTTCTTTCATTCTCGTGGCAGTATCTTTAAAGTAGTTATGTGCAAGTACTTTTGAGTATTTAAGTTATAACATCTCCCACGTGTATTATTAAGTAAATAAAAATGCCCCAGAGGTATTTAATTAGGTATTTATATATATTTTTCCTCGTTTTGATTACAATTATGAAGAATTATTAGAAACTTATAAGCATACGAATTATATTTATTAACTAGAGATTAGAGTTTTAAATGAGTTCTCACAAATGTTTCCGCCATCAGTAGAGGAAAAATCAGAGTTGCTTCTCCATAGATCTATATAAAACAGAAATAATAATATCTAGGACTGTTAGTTTCACAATCATAGAGGACAACCTACTTTAACTGGCTTGGCATCCATCCTAATCTTGCCCCAAGAGATAGCTTCATCTGGACGAGCTCCTGAGTCTGATCCATCAAACTCGTTAGCCACATTCAAAAAAACACTAAAATTAGCCCCGTTTCTCATGAGATTGGAATTGCATATGTGATGTTTGATGAGCCCACCGCCCACTATTATCATGCCAGTATTGACAGCCTTCACACTCATATCATTGATCGATCTTAAATCTGTTTCATTAAAAGTTATTGGTATCTATGTAAGGGTAAAACTATCATTATGGGTTTACCTTGAAGTATGTCTACAACAAGGCCGGGTTTTTTAATGGAATGAAAGTAAAGCATGTCTCCGATGGAACCATCTGTTAATGCTGGACTAAAAACTGGAATGTTGTTCTTAGCAGCCCAATAATAAATAGACTTTGGATCATTGATTTCAAGACCTAAACGATGAATAATCCGAGATGGAGTCCAAACTATACCTTTCTCTTTCTGATCTAATAGCATTTGGTCAAAAATAGGCATGATCCAATCCTCAAATTTACAATAATTATCATTTGGAACGAGGAGATTTCCAATTCGATTGATGCCCTTTTTTCGTAAGGTTTTGCCTAAGTCAAAATAGATTATAAAATGATGAGGATTAAGACTGAAATGGTCTTTTCTCTCACCATCCAAAGAAAAATCCCCTATATAAGTTGGAGCCAAACACTTAATAAAATCTTCTTCGATGCCCCCCTGCACTTGCCACAATAACATCTACCATAGAATGCTCCACTAAATACCGAATGCATTCTCGGACACCGCAAGACGCCATGTTTGAAGTATAACCTAGAAAAATAGTACAATTTCGTCGGGGTCTAGGATCCCATTTGTAGTTCTCGTCAATCCTGGGAACAGACTGCACGTCCGCCTCTTTTTCTTCCGGCATCTTTTCATTACGACAAGTAATCTATAGGTGGTACAAAATGTGAGTTTATAATATCAAATGATGGAGACAAAATATGTTACCATGTTATTAATAACATCCACACCCAAACCAAAATTGGTTGCCTGGAAACCAGAGGATTTATAGGATTGAAGAAGCGCATGATAGTCCAAGCCTTTGTTAAAATCATAGCCCTCAACTTCTTGAGAGTCTTTTGGCATGGGCTCACTCTTGAGGAGAACAATTTCCTCTGTTGTTCTCGTATCTATACCGGTGTTCATCTTGAATTCAAAATATTCACAGTTGTAATAAATAAATTGACCACTTGGGCACTGATAATATAAATAATATATTATGAAAATAAATATTGTGTCGAAAAATAAGGAAAATATAAGCAACTGTTAAGCCACTTTTTGTACACGACATATTATTATATAGTCCTTGTAAAACCTAATAAGCCGCGAATTTCAAGCAAGTAATTCAAAATAAACTCTCTAAATAGAAGTTAGAACCTACTTACACAATTAAATGTCCATTTGCTCTCATCTCTTAACTTTAATTAATTAAAGTCTATCCCTCAGTCAAGTATTGTTCAAATAAAGTGAATCATAAAAATTACTTTATTTAATTATACAAATGCAAAATCAAATCATTCATAACATCTAGTTGTGCACTAGATATTAATATATGTATTTATATCTATACGTGAACATATTATTTGTGATTTAATTGATGAAGACAAGTCGCGCCGAGTTGAACCCGGCCCCTGTCAAATAACAAATGGTAAGAATGAATGAAAATGTGAATATTTGACGTCACACTTTGACGTCATTTCCATCCGTGAGTCGAATTTGAACGAAATGTCAACAACAGAAGGGGCTCCAACTGCTGCCGAACGCCGTCAACAAGCCATCCGAGCCAAAATCCTTCGAAATAAGGACAACCGATTGGGCCATGTGCTGGGAAATGTTTCTCGAGACGAAATCAATACTGGGACTGGAAACGAGGAACTTGAACCTGTGAGGATGAGGGCAACTCCATTACGGAGAATACAGGACGAAGCGGTGACTCCTGTGCCTCTCTCCACTCCTCCTCCTTCAATCTTTAATTTATCCGGGAACAACCAGGTGGCTCCTGGGGTTGAAGCTCCAACTGTAAATGAGAGACTCATCTGCTGTGGCTGGCTCCTCTCCGGACTCTTGACTCGACTGCTCCTCCATTTCTTTCCCAATCTCAATGCCTTCATCATTTTCTCTATCACTGCCTTTTCTGTTCAAACACTACGCCTCATTGACTTAAGGGCTTCTTCCAATTCCAATGTATCCCTTCTTCGTCTCGCAGGTCTCATTTTCCTTGACTCCAGAACCAATGATAAAGTTTGCTCTTTCATTCAAATCATGCGTAATGTTATAAAGGCCTTTTCCATCTTTCTTTTTGCATTCATCCTTATGGACTCGATTTTAGATTAATTAATATTGTTTGAACAAGTTTTTGTTTCCTTCCTTTAGTTTTTTTTGTAAATTATGTTCGTTGTGAAAATATAAACGGAATCTCAAATATGTTAATTTGATCCCATAATTTTAATAGTATCATTTTAATTTATCTCTCATTTTACAATTATTTATTTATTATTATTACAGTTCAGCTCCAATGTTTTGGGAAGTAACCATTGCACTATCATGTGTCAAAATATTATTTTTACACACATATCATTCTACTGACTTCGAAGTTCATCGAAATTGGCTTGCTGTTACACACTCTTTACCTATACAACAATGGTATACAGACTCCTGCTCTGAATGGACCCTAGATTATCCTCCATTTTTTGCCTATTTTGAATGGGTTCTCTCTCATTTTGCCTATGCCTTTGATCCGGAGATGCTTCGAATAAAAAATCATTACTATGCCTCTAACGAAACAGTTCTTTTTCAAAGAGGATCCGTCATTTTTACGGATTTTGTATTTGCAATGGGTGTTAAACGTTGTGGAGGAGAATATCTTGGGATATTAGCGAACGCCGGACTTCTTCTTGTGGATCATATTCATTTTCAATATAATGGATTCCTCTTTGGACTTCTCTTCTTATCCATGGGATATGCTAAAAATGAACAACTTCTGGCATCAGGTTTCTGGTTTGCGGTTTTATGCAATTTTAAACACATTTTTGCTTATACTGCACCAGCCTATGTGGTTTACCTTTTTGGGACATACTGCTTTCAATCGGGTCATTTCAAGCTTGACAAACTACTCATTTTAGGTAGATATATATTTTTTAAATACAATAGTTTTATCCAATGCTATGTTTAATCTTATGATGTAGGTTTGACTGTGATATCCGTTTGTGTGATGTCCTTTGGTCCCTTTATATACTTTGGTCAATTTGCCACTGTTCTTCTAAGGCTATTTCCATTTAAAAGAGGACTTGTCCATGCTTATTGGGCCCCTAACTTCTGGGCTTTGTATAACTTTTTAGATAAAACAATATCTGTAATTTTGAGGGTACCTACAAAGGCTTCAATGACTGGTGGTCTTGTTCAAGAGTATAGTCACACCACTCTTCCTTCCATACCCCCTAGTGTCACTTTGATTGCTACTTTAATATTTATGATGCCCTGCTTATGGAAACTTTGGAAGAATGTTAATCACAATAGATTCCTTGGTGCAATTGTATTATGCTCATGGAGTTCATTTTTATTTGGATGGCATGTTCATGAAAAAGCCATACTTTTAATCATATTGCCACTTGCTTTATTAGCCTACAGTGATCGGGTAATGTAAATAATCCTGTTTATAATTATTAAACTATAATAATAGTTAATTTTTAAATTATAGAGCTATTCCAAAATTTACTTCATCACGTCCGTTGTGGGTCATTTCTCCCTGTTCCCGCTTCTATTTGAGTCAAGAGAAATATGGATAAAACTACTAGTTTTCCTCTGTCACGCTGCATATACATATAATTCTCTTTTTAGCACTAGTGATAAAATTGGCAAAAGAGCTGCAATCAAGAATTCACTTTCTCCTCTAGAAAAACTTTACCTCTTAGGTTTAGCTCTTGTCTTTATCTTTAAATCCTTAATCTTTCATAACTTCCCTTCTCTTAGTAAATACGAATTTCTACCCTTAATGTTTTACTCTGTTTATTGTGGGGTTGGAATTACATATTCTTGGGTTTTAATGAACAATCAGTATTTATTATCATAATAGTTATGTATTATGTCTTGTTATTCGTTGCTTTTTATAAAATTAATAAAAACGAAATATATTTTTTATATTTTTGAAATATTAAATTGAATCATCATCATCCTCGCCATTTAATGCGTTTAAAAGCGTCAATGCACTGTCACATCGATACGAGTGGCAATGGCATGGAACAGGATGCAATTCATCATTGGACTCATCGAGGAGCTCAAGTTCTATCACATATTGCCTTGGATTCTCTTTAGACTGATCCAAGAAGAGGTCAAACAGAATTTTATCACCTATTTTAAGCTCCTTATTCACCTCGAGAGGTATGATGGTTTGTTTCCAATGTGTGGATGGAGATGAGGGTCCAGTTGAGAGCGTTGATGAGTGAATAGTAATAGATTCATCCGTGGAGGCAGCATCAAACGTAACATCGAACCATAGAACTACTGAATTAAAACTCCCATCTTGAGAAAGAGTGAAGAGTTCCCGTAAAGAAATTTCGTTGACATTCTCTTCTGAGACCCAGTTCAAGTTTAATTTCGTCACAGCCTTGGGCTCACTCAACAAATTAGAGTCCTCTATATATAAGATCTCTGGTTTCATTCTAACATTTTCAACCATAGGACTCATATTAAACCCGTACACATCATTCCAGTAGTCTTTAGCCTCTCTGAGAAGGGGGAGGGAGGAAGGAGCAATATAGAGAATTGCTGAGCTGGGGAAGACAAAACCATCATTCTCCGTATCCAAATGTTTGTCTCTCGCCTTAATAAAAGAATTGAGCATGGACTCGTGAAATAAATAAAATCCCATCCATTCACTAATCATTATATCTACTTTTTCAGGAATCTCGACATCCTCTGCACGACCTGCCACAATCTTTAATACAAATTGTTTTTAAGAAAAGTTGTAAAACATAATAATATGACTGCACACCTGAATCACACCCCCATAGCCATTCAATTCAACTATCTTCTTAAGAGGATCACTAATCGAACTGGCTTCAACTGCATAGACCCTTTTGGCACCGGCTTTAGCCGCAAAAAGTGATAGAATACCCGAGCCAGCGCCTACGTCCATCACTACCTTGTCCTTGAAAAGGGAGGCATTATTAAGAATAGCATCTCTGTAGGCCTCTGTCCTGGGTTTATCCTCTAGCATAAGCTTATGGATCTTGAATTATAATGATTAAAAAAATATATATGATATGAATGGAATGAAAAACTAAAGTGAGAGTGAGCCGTATAGTACCTCAATGTCTTCATAACTACGAAAGTAATTCCTATTACAAGAGTCTTCGTCTGTCATCTGGAAAAGAAACAATTAAAATGACTGGATTTGGGTCTAGTTAGTACTAATTATTGATTTATCATTCATATCTTGCTTCTTTGTTATATTTAACTTGTAAGAGTCTATTCACTTCCAAACTACTACATAATTAAAGTGTATTATGTTCATTCAATAATTTTAAAACAAATAAGGCAATCTAAAAGAGTGGAAATTCAAAATGGTAGTTCATAGTAATTAAAGAGCTTATATGTTATTATTTATCGTCGAATGGGCCACGCCAAAAGAACACTGGGGTCACTGTACGTCTTTCGCTCTGGCTCAGGGAAAAGTTCCGGGTGTTTGAGAAGATAATCTTTCAACACTGCTTCTTTTTCTGCTGATTTATAACCAACATAATCTCTAATGAAGGTCCCGAAAAAGGCCCCGAAGAGAGTTGCACCGATGGCATGATGTCCTCTCGCGTAGTAGGGACGATGATTGATCACATTATTATAAGCCACGCATCCAAAGCCAGCTAGAGCACTTCCCAAACTTATTCCATAATGACGCCACATGGGCACGGTTTCAATTCCTTCATCGTCGAGGATATCCAAAGCCCATTTTACTCTGGGATCAGCCATTTTACTTTATTCATACAAATAATAAAATGATAGCCAATAGAAATAGCTAGATTTCATCGACATTAAAAAAAATAATGGGGAATTGAATTAGCAGCTGCATATAAGTAGGCCGTAAGTGGAAGGTATTTTTTTAAATGTTTTCCCAAACCTCTTATGATGGATCAACTTGAACTTTAAATAATAGTCATATAGGCTAGGGGAGCCTGGGTAGCGTTGTCTTGCTTTTTATCCTAGATTAATTCACATGTTAAGTTATCCATGGTTGTTATTAATTCAATCTAGTTCAGTCTTAGGGCTGATCCTTGAGACTGTCGATTTTAGGAAAAAATGGCAAGATAAAAAAAAGGAAAAGTGTCTAAATGGAAAAAATGGCAAGATTCTTTGAAACTGATAGGAGTAATAAGAGAAAAGAAAAATAAAAAAACACGACAGTGGTTCCAATGGAAGGAGTGCTAATCACTTAATTCTCCGTTATTAATTACAATATCATTAGATACGATGTACTATTCATATTGGACAAGACTCTTGGATTGACGGGCAAGCATTTGCAAAATCCTAGGCAAGAGCAGCGATTTCCACTTCGTTATGATGTGTCAGAAGAAGAGGTGGTTGGCTGTGGAGCGACAAACCACTAAGAGGATTGGGACAGGTAGTCAAAAGTGGAGTCGTTGGAGAGTGGGAGGAAAACTGTAAAGCTCAGTACAGTTGGAGAAATCTGAAATTGCAATAGAACGATGGGGTTCGTCTCTTCATAAACCTTCCTTCTTGTCCAAAGAAAACGAAACAAGCTGCATTACGTAGTTATCTAAAGGACTCAAATTCTCAAAGTTGTTTATCTAAGACTGTGAGTTCATACTTCCAATGTATCAAGCCAAGTATGAGAACCATAAAAGGGACTTATAGGCTCTTTCAACGAATTTTTAAGTGTAATTTTCTAGTATGACACTACGATATTTGAATATGTAACTAGGTTTGTAATAAATAATAATGGTCTTCAGTGACATTTATCAAAGAATATGAATATTATAACTCTATGTATTCATTCATTCCAATTCCGAATGAGAATACAGCTCCAACTTCTTTAACTTTTAAAACAAATATTAATGTAAATTTCTTTGTCAATGTTGCTTCCATCAATTAATTTATTTATTGAATAAATGTAAATACATATCTTATGACGATGAAAAGGCTCTAAAAAATTTATTCGAAACTCATGTAATTATCTAATTTGGTTAATTTAGGTACGTACAGTTAGAGCCAACTCTATGAGAAGGTTTCAGGCTCTCAAAGATTTCAGGTACCTTATATTTCTCTTAACTATATTGTATCTTAAAAGTTTGGCATTTGTGGAACTGTTGTGTCTATTTAACTCAGGTTTACCTTTCAATTATACAATCAGATAAATACAATATTTTTTATTTCTTTTCATCATGGTGGTTATTATTCCACTTCTGGTAATCATAAATACACTTATATTTTTTCAAAGACCCTTGAATAGTTCGTTTTATGAATAAAATATATATCACCAAATTAGTAATTTCAATCGTTATTTTCGGTTTATGGATGTTTAAAAAATGCGTAACTTTCAAGTAATTTAGATCTTTTTCCATGGGAAAAAATTAATAAAAATTACATCTATCAATTTGTGATAAAATAAATATGTTTACTAAGGATTATCACAGCGTGAATATGATATGTATATTAGTTATTATTTTAATGTTGAAACATATCAAACATAATAAACACAAACAATTGGATAAATGAAGCGACACATTTTTAATTTAGAAGTGTTTTTCATATGCTTAGATTGATCTTCATTAATTAAAGACAGAAATACTTTCATGTTCTCTAAAAATACTGCAAAAGAAGGGATCCAAGATACTTTATCCGCAACAGGAGATGCTTGAATTTCAATTTCTACGGGAATTATGCCAGATTGAAACTTTATCCGAAGAAGAAAACCAAGCGAAGCCGTAAAAGAGAAGAGTTGACTCCTTCATTGGGTGGATAATCTTATCAATCCATATATAACAATTGAATAGATTAAATAATTGAAACTATGAAGGGCTGTTTAAGAAGAGCTTAGAATTTATATATTTCAAATATAGGGTTATTTATTACGGGGTAAATATATATGATTATATGATATTGAAATCGTATATAATAAGATAATTTTGTTATGTGTTTGCTTGTACAGTCCCATAAAATGTAAGATCACTCAAAAAATAAAAACAAAAATTTTTAAAGATGCATATTTTTTGAATAGGGCTTTTAAAAAAAAAAATATGGAATAATTTTCTATGATAAGGAATATCATAGAAAGATGAATAACTTCAAAAAGTCTTAAGAAAAGAGTGTCGTTATTCATCATTTTTCACCCAAAAATAAGAAAATATCTCGAGTTCAATACAAGATCAATTAAACCACTTTATTAATAAACAAAATACACTTCAACATAAACTTAATTAATTGTACTTTTATTTGTAAAATTTTTAAGAAATTCTTCCCTTGTTTTAGACATCAAATCGGTTATTGTAACCAGCACCTGACAGGAACTGGGATACAGTCTTAAGCCCTACCACATAGCTTTCGCATCAGCGCCTCAGTTTGGGCCTCGTGGAGGAAGGAAGAGAACCATGGTCACTTACAAGAAGTGAAGTGTGTGTCCGTGTCTGGGACCACATCATTCAAAGTGGATTTAATCCTATGAAGTTCTGGTTCTCCGTTGTTCCTACTCTCCCGTTCACATCATTGGGTTATGAATGTGCAATGGTTTCTCTTCTGGATCATCCAGAGTTGGATGAGGGTACCTCGAGTGAGATCGATATGTCTCCCAGGGACGAGCAGGGTGCTCGTGTCCCTAAAACCTCTATAAGGGTGAACGATATGTCTCCCAGGGACGAGCAGGGTGCTCGTGTCCCTAAAACCTCTATAAGGGTGAACTATATTTCTCCCAGGAATGGGCAGTGTGCTCTCGTTCCTGAAACCTCTATGAGGAGTAGTGTTCTCCTTTCACCTGTGCAAGCGCTGAGAGCACGGCACGTCTATGGAGATAAAATTTATATTTACAAGAGCATATGGTTTGTCCGCGCCTGGTTATGGATGGAGCGGATCAATAAGCTTCTATTCATGGAGCGGAACCTGTTTAAGCACCGGCATGGATTTGGTGCTTGGGGGGGTGCTGTAATGTATTAGTGTTTTCTTCCCCCTTGTTCTCTTCTCTTATTTTCTTGTAATATATATATGTGTTAAAGTACAGTCGTTTTAAGTATAAATAGTCGTGTATTTTATGTATATACCAGAGTAGGTTTTTGTATTAATAAGATTACAGATGTTCTCATAAATAACCGTTGTATTATTTCCTTCTCCTCACTTCTCTCGGTCGTCCTGGATCTCTCCACCTTTAAATAGTTTGTGTCTCCTCACCTTCGTCAAGACGCAACAATGTCTAATGATATTGTAATTAATAACGGAAAATTAAGTGATTAGCACTCCTTCCATTGGAACCACTGTCGTGTTTTTTTATTTTTCTTTTCTCTTATTACTCCTATCAGTTTCAAAGAATCTTGCCATTTTTTCCATTTAGACGCTTTTCCTTTTTTTTATCTTGCCATTTTTTCCTTGACATTTTGTCCGTTGCCATTTTTTCCTGACACCCTTTGTGACAGATATCATTATTAAAATTATACTGCTAGACTTGCTTGCTAATACGTTTGAACTTTCAAAATTGGGATAAATAATTAATAAGAATACTAATGTATTGCAGGTTACAGACAACTTTTTTTTGAAATTTATACTCACGGGAATTTGAACAATTTTCACATCCCAAGTTATTACGTGAAAGATATTACTACTCAGGAGTGTCCACAGAATTTTTTTCCCCACAACGAATGACTTTATTTTTAGAAAAGAAATCCTAAAATTTTATTTTCCTCGATTAACTTTTTTTTTTAGAAAAAAGTTCTTCAAAAATTTTTTTATATACAGGAAAGTCGATTATTTTTTTCTTAATGTTCCATAGAAGGTAATTTTTAAAATTTCTCCATTGGGGGGGGGCGAGCTACAACCCCTCCCTGCTACTCTTATTAATTACTTTGCAGTAGTACCCGGCATTACTCGGAGTAATTAGGGATTGACGAAGAGACACACCTTGCTATACAAAAATAGATTGCCTCATAATTATAGATAACTCCTTAAGAAATAATATGTGTTACTCTATGTTTTTTATGAGCATAATCACACGTAGTTACTCAATACTTAGATGTTCTCTACTGAAGAAGGAAAGACTTTTGATAACTGCTGATGAAATTAATATGTTTTTGGGAATGTTAAAAAAAAACAGAAACCGAAAACCAATATGGTATCCTTGTAATATCCCAAAATACACTCCGGCCCACAGGTTGTACATGTGAAGTGCTGGACCTCGAGGCAGTTAAAATACACCGCCGCCGGATTTCTATGCACCAAGTAACCCTTCTAACATTCTATAATATATCCTGGCCCACAGGTTGTATAGGTGAACTAATGAGCCCCTAAGGCAAGTTGAATTTATCCGCCACCACTTCCCTGAGCATCAAGGTACCCTTCTAATATCCTAAAATATATCCTAGCCCACAGGCTGTACAGGTGAAGTGCTGGGCCCCAAGGCAGTTTAAGCTCCACCACCGCCACGTTTCTAAGCACTATTCAAATTTTGCACAACCCACCTAGTTTAGTTTAGTCTAGTTTAGGTTACGTGGTTTGGAAAAAAATTGAGCGAAATATTCTAACAGGATATAATATGCACTGGCTGTGTAGGTGAACCTCCCCCCCTCATATGACTGAGGTCTTGCGACGGGTCTCACAATAAGTATATGTATAAATCTTCGAAATTTATTTGATAATAACAGTATTTTTTATTTAAAATTTTATACAACTTGCGTAGTGTCATTATGTAAAACTAGAAAAGTTGCTGGAAAAGATATTGAAGAAGCTTATTCTCATGGATTTCATCTTCTTGTACTCTTTACTTTCAGATTAAACTTAAATATGAAGTACTTCGTTCACGAAATTGTAACTTGTAAGTACTCATAGATAACATGAGTTAGTTACAATTACCCCCTCTTAGACCCAAGATCTATTGAATAGTTATTCAAAATGCCTGAATAATATACTCTAAGTTAAAAAAAATGAGTCAACCAAGGACATTTATATCCATGAAATAACGTTGGTGATAAAAGTTTTTGGGAATTTGATCAAGTATTTAAAAATAATGCCTGGCAAGATTGCATAGAATGGACGACACCATTATTAAGATAATTGGTGAGCACAATCATGCTGGGGATGTGGCTCGGGTGCTCGTCAATAAGATTGTTAATTTGGCTAAAGATAGTGCAACAACTTCACAAACATCTACCCACTCTAAAGCCACCGAAGCATTCCCAGGAGTACCAATAGCTGTTGTTGGTCAGCTCCTCAATTTTCAAAATCTAAGTAGATCTATACGTAACGGCCGAAGAATCTAAAATCAGGCTCCTCCAAATCCGTCATCTCTAATGAAATTGTAAATTCAGTACAATATACTCTAACTCATTCTGTAGAATAATTTCTTCTTCACGACGATAAAGATGGATATGGGAGACTAATTATTTTTTGAACGTTTAAAAATCTTCAACTTTTGTGCCAGTCTTCGACTTGGTACGCGGATGGAACCTTTAAAGTTGTGCCCTTATTATTTCACCAACTTTATACCATTCATGGCTTGGTGAATGAGAATGTGTACCTTTAGTGTACATCTTAATGGCGTAAAAATCTGGAATGAGTTACACAAGACTTGTGAGCAAATTTAAGGAGTGGGAGCCGAGTATAGCCCCTCTTCAAATAATGACTGATTTCGAACGTCAGCCATAAATTCATTTGCCAACGTTTTCCCCAATTTTTCCCAAAAGGGATGTTTTTTTCATATTTCTTAGTGCCTTTTTAACGGTATAAAGTCAAATGGCCTTCAATCCATTTATGAAAATTATCCCAATTTTGCCTAGAAAATGCGAATGCTCGCATCTCTAGCTTTTGTTCCCCCAAGGCTTGTAGAGCAATACTTCGAGCATCTGAATACCTATAATGATTACCCAGAGGAATCGCTGTCAGTTCTGAACGATTTAGAAGATACATGGATTGGTAGGCCGACAGGTAACATTACACGACGGCTCCCTCGCTTCAGTCATGCCCTTTGGAATTGTTATGATACAGCTAGGGAGGGTGGATCGAAAACAAACAACTCGTGCGAAGGATGACATTGCTCTTTTAATGATCTAGTGCGAGCCTCTCACCCCACTATTTGGAAGTTTTTTGACATTCTCAGGGGATGAAAAATTCCTACAAAAAAAGAAAAAAATATAAAGACACTGCTTTCAGGTTCCAAAGAATAGTCAATGGTTTCGATAATCAAGGCAATATATTAGACTTTTTGAGAGTTATTCCCCACAATTTAATTTTTTAGGTATATTTATTATTTCTTTTTTACACAAAATTTTTGTTTTGTTTGTGTTTACATTTTATATTTATAGATATTTATTCTTTGAGAAAATAAATATTCTTTGGTTTCAAATATGAATATATATTTATCTTTTTTTGTTCAATGTTTATGTGATATATGATGTTAAATATGAATTGATACGGTGATGTACGAGGGTAGCCTGAAAAGTTTCGATCTCAACGTGAAGATTATTGCAGCACTCATGAATAAAATTTAGTGACATCTATCTAGCATCTTTTGATAGTTACCCAATAGTTTAAAGGCATTTTGAATAGGTCTTGGGTCCAAGAGGTGGTAATTGTAACTAACTTATATTATCTATGAGTACTTAGAAGTTACAATCTCGTGAACAAAGTACTTCTTATTTAGGATTAATCAGAAAATCAAAAGTACAACAAGATGAAATCCATAAAAATAATCCTCTTTAATATCTTTTCCAGTAACTTTTCTAGCTTTACAAAATGGTGGAACTACGCAAGTGGTCTAGATTTTTAAATTAAAGATATGTATCTATTCGTGCCCGTTTATTTGAGAAACATTTATTTCAGCAAGGGGCATCTTAGCAACATTCATTTGAGCAAGTATTCATTTGGACAAGCTTCATTTCAGCGACATTTTCATATAATAGTAAAAATTATGAAACAAATTATATCATTATTAAGCGTAATCACTCATCACCCACAAGAGCGGTGTTCAAAATCAAATTAAGGAAGTCTGGAAGGAGCAACTGAGGTTCTTATTGAATTTCGTCTCAACTCCGTAAGCCTATTTGGAGGGATGAATTTACAAAAAATATTGAGTGGGATGCCATTCAAACACTTCGATCTATGGCTCCTCTTGGAGTAGGATCTTTAAAAAAGGATGTGCATTCTCCGATCATTTTCGTTGTCTAATGTTATGATAGTAAACCTTTAATTTGTGAGACATTTTTGACTTGATTCTAAACTATATTACTTGTTTATTGTTAACTTTAGGAGTAGGGATACCATCCTCCTGGAAAATGTCTCTTGATGTGTCAGACAACATTTCCCTCTTCAAAGGAGTTACAGTTTCTTCAGTAAGAGACAAATCTGACATCAGAGACTTGCTGAAGATCTCTGTTACTTAGTACTCTGATGTCGCAGTTGGGTTTCGTGGAATCAGGTGAAGATCTGACACTGACTGGTGGCTGATAAGGGCCTAAAGCTGAATTTTCAGAGGAAATTTCACAGTTGGAGTGGGCTCCACATCCCCCTGATCTCTTTCCCAAACCCGATCTGTTTGGGGATTTGGGGCATGAAAAAGCTCAAATGGACTTTCATCACTGAAGAGGATACATTTTCAGTCATCTGCAGTCCAGTGTTTCCTCTCACGACATAATTTGGTTTTCTGAAAGTTTGGGGTGCAGACGAGGTTTGTTTGGCAAAGCATTCAAAGAATGCCTCAGGTAGTTGTGGATAGATTACTTGGATAGCCCTTTGAAGTCAATCTTGCTGCAGGTCTCCTTGTAGATTGCTCTTTTTGGTCATAGCTTTAGAAATCACCAGTTTGGGAACTTTGCTAATTTTTTTCTTCCTTCCCCGACCCTTCTGATTTGCAAGGGTTTTTCCATCCTTCATTTTCTTACACCAATTCTCAATGGTCCTGAGAGAAATTTGTAACATTTGAGCAACGTCTCTCTGGCTTGATTTACCCTCTATTATGCCAACAGCCTTGGCCCTGGTCTCCAAAGAGTGCTTTCTCACCACTTCGGATATTGAATTTCAACTAACATCCTGTGGTGTTTTCTGAGCCCTTTTATACTGATGTATGATGCAATCATCGAAAATTGTTGCATCAGAAAAGTTCAATATTGCCTAATGATTGTATCAGCCATATTTCATTTTATTCCGACCAAAAACAATTTGTTTTTACTATAAAACGGATATTTTTAATACCACCGTCAATTTTTGGACATACCGTAAATAGCCGTGTATTATATATATATATATATCAGAGTAGTGTATTATGTATTAATAAGAATATACGTGTTCCTATTAAACAATCCTTGCCTTATTCCTCCACGTCTCTTCCCTTCGTTTCTCTCGGTCGTCCTGGATTCCTTTATATAAATTGCTTGTGTCTCTTCAACCTCGTCAAGACACAATAGATACAACTTTTATCTTAGGGAGTTCCTGTCTGAAACAAAGCTCCGTAGTAAAAGCGTTAGTATACCCATGTCATATCTTATGCATTTTAGAAATTTTTGTATCCGTCATCAGAGCTAAAAAATTATCTCTGTAATTAAGAAGATCATTCAACAAAAAAACCTGGCATTTTCTGGAGAGAAGCGGGAATTTCTATCAAGGCGCCTTTTAATGGAGCGTACCCACCTATGGGTAGTTCAAGAGTATAAAATATTTTCTGTGTTAAGGAGAGAGCACCAATATTTGAGTTTACATAAATTACATATTATTGAATGTACCCCGTAGTTGGAATATTGGAGATTAAAACAATCAGAAGATAAAGTAGAGTCCCAAAAGTCCTCTCTTCTTAAACATTTCATAATCCATTCTGCTAAAAGATATTTACAAAAGCTTCTGAAATCTATTGCTCCAATCCCATCTAGACTTTTGGGAGTAGTGGTTCTTTTTATCGAGATATTCCGTTTTCGTTGAAGGTCTAGGAACTTCATCAATGTACCATCTATCTCTGAGAGCAGATTTCGATGTCATTCATACATATACGTAGAAGATGAGTTACCTTTGGAACTATATATGAGTTCCAGATTTCTACTCGCTCCCATCTATGAAAGTTAAGAAATTTAATTAGATTTGTACTTTTCTTTATTCGGGAAATAATCTCCTACTTATTGTTTCCATTGAATCTTTCCCAGTAACAACTCCAAGCACCTTGATCCATGATTTAGCATTCGGGAATATATTGAGTTGATGTCATTATTTTTTTAAATCATCTCGGCTTTTTCTATATTATTTTTTAGACCTGACAAAATCTCGAACCATGACAGAAGCCTACATATTTCAATGATGGATACCATCGTTAAAACTCTTCCAGCCGCTATGATTGTTGATGTATCATCTGCATAAGAATAAATGGATTCACGAAGACTTATTTTTTTTCTTTTCAATACTTCGTTATCCTCATTTGTAAAAATAAGGGACCCACAGCAACTATAAAAAGAATTCCTGCTATGGGATCTCCTTGCCTGCCTCCACGTACTACCTATAAAGGTCTTAATACCGGGCCGTGCAGAATTATTTACCGATTTTTGTTCAGAACATATCGCGGACAATAATGACATTTGAATGACTTGAGAAACAATTTTTTCATACATTTTTAGAATAATAAAATAGTTTGTGATCAAATTTAATCAATGTAGCCACCATTTGACTCAATGACACTGGTCAGGCGGCGTCTGAAGCTGCCACAGACTTGCTGGATGTAATCGGCGTCCATGGAGGCCCAGGCCTTGTTAACAGCAGCCTTTAAGGCATTTATGTTGTTGTGTCGTTTTTTGCAGGCCTTGGTCTCCACGTGCGCCTAGATAGGGAAGTCTAGTGGGTTAAGATGTGGGCTCTGAGGGGGCCAGTAGTCCTTAGCCAAAAGTTCATGTTGTCCTTGAGCCACTCCTGAGCTTTCTTGGAAGCGTGGGTGGGTGCTCCATCTTGTTGAAAACCCCAAGGAGAGTTGCCGACAATGAATTTGATCCATGGAAGGACCTTGGACGCCAGAATCTTCACATAATCCTCCACTGTTAATCTGAGCCAGTGGGGAATCATACCGGCTTCATGGCCTTCCCGTTGGATCTCCAAACATCTCCAAAGCTCACAACACGGTCATGTTGCCTGTTGAAAACAGGATCGACCGTAAAAGTTTTCTCATCTGAAAAAATGATGATGCGTCCAGATGAGCTCTTGATATCATTCAAGATTTTCTTGGCACGCTCAAGTCTGACTTCTCGCTGACGTTCAGTTAGCAGAGGGCGTTCAGTACGCCTCAGGGACTTTCCTCCAGCCCTTTTCAATGCCCTTGAAACAGTTGATCTCGACGTTCCCATCTTTCTGGCCATGTCGGCAATGGACCTGTTGGGAGTCCTCTTGAACACTGCCTTTACTTGCCTTGTTGAGACAGTGGGCTTCCTGCCAGCCCCAGGGGAATGCTTGAGATCACCCCCAGCCTCCAAGCGCTTGGAAACGTTGTAAATTGTCTTCAACGAGGCCACAACCTGTTCCTTAATGTTGTTATGAGGCACTCCCGCTCGGAGGAGGGCTGCAATTTCGATCCTCTTTGTTTCCTGATTGGACATGGTCTCACGTGTGGAAGTTGTTACGCTCTCACAGGAAGGATTTTTGTTTATTTTAACAGTAAAAATACGAAACAATCAGATTGGTTGCCACAAAACCTCTTAAAAAGTATATTTACATCATCGGTAAATAATTTTGCACGGCCCGGTATATGTTCTGACCCATAACTTGTATTGGAGTTTACAAGCACTGTAGCAACAGCTCTTATCATGAATTCTCCAAATCCTTTAGGTATTCTTATAATCTGAGTATGCGAGACACAGTCAAAAGCCTTTTCAAAGTCAATGGTCAATATAGTAAAATTGGCAAAATTATCAAAAGCAGGTTATAAGTTGCAACAATGTCTTCTGTTCTTTGAACAGCAATAAATCCTCGCTGGGAATTATATACTGTATCTTGCAGTGTCTTAAGAGTCTTTCCACAATTACATGTGAAAATACTTTGTACAAAGTGTTTTGAAGTGTGAATTGACCTCAAATTCTTAATGAACCTTATATCGGTTCCTTTTTTGGGCATTGTAATAAGTAGAATATCGTTTATATATGATGGAAGGAACCAATCATCAGTATCCACTCAAGTAGTTGCTTTAGAATCGGTGCAAGATCATAAGCATAAAGTTGATATATTTCAAAATCAAAGCCTCATAAGCCAGGAGATTTACCTTTTTTCCCCCGCCTTCTTATTGCATCTACAATTTCTTTATCTGGGAAGTGTTTTTCAGTTTGTGGAACAGATAATGGTATACATTCTGGAGGTTCAGCACGAATATAATCGGCAATGCTGGCATTATTCAATTCAAACTTTTTTCACTTCTTAGTCAACATACAGTCTCGGAATCTGTACAATTCTTGGTTATACTTAACCACATAATCAGTGTTAAAATTCACTCTTTTCTCATATGTTTATGATAAGGGAACTTTATCACCGGATAGCATCCTTTTCTAAATTGTTATATCGATCTTTTCTTAACTTCTGATTTTATATCACGATAATTGTCTTTCAAGAGACCACTAATCAATTGCCTACTCCCATTATCTTCTCCTACCTAAATAAGATTTATGAGTTTTGCTTTTTCTTCACAGCATTCCTACAGCTGTATCTTATAGCAATTTTTTAAAGATGCTTTCGGACATATTGACTGGTCTATTGGAAAAACGGAGCAAGTTAAAACATATTTAAATACCAGTGGGTTATAGCTCCCATCCATTAAAAAAAAACTTCCTTGTAAAAAAAAACCCTACCGACGCCCAAGGTGACTATATATAAAGATGAGGTAACTAGGATCTTATAAGCCAGTCTGGATTGTATTAGCTGACGTAGTGACGTCACTGACAGTTCAGATAATTTCATTGAAGTGCACTAATTTGGATCTTTTTATCAAAAATGGCATCATCTCCAGGTTTAAAGGGCGTTTTTGCCATGGTTTGCTGTCCCAGTCCACGGGATGCCAAGTATTTTGTATTTCCTCGGAAAAAGACTGATGCTCCAGCGTCTTTAGATCTCAGTGTGAAGGAGAAAAGACACAATTAATATTAAGAATGCCATAATTTGTGATAGGCATTTATATCCAATGATTTTGAGCGGAGTCTCCAGGTTGAGCTTCTTGACTTAAAGGCTAGGAAGAAATTAAAAAGTTATGCAGCCCCCTCACTCTATATTCCCTTTGCTTCTCCCAGTTCAGCTGAAACCAAATCCTACAGAGATATTAGTAAGGAAACTCACGAAAGGAAAGAGCATGTAAAACAACTATTGAAAGCAAGTAAGGTCAAGGAAACAAGTATGCACTCGGAAACAGAGACTGATAATGAATGGCTCATGGAAATTTGTTGCGGGATCACTGAGTCCCAACAAGAGCCTTTGACCAAGATGCAAAGCACACAGATTCAACTCTACAAATTCGAAAAAGAATTCCAGGTTGATGAAGCAAATGGGCCTTTTTTTTGGTAGACAAATGCAAAAATTGCAAAACAAACTTTCTTTGACGAAAAGAGAACTGTGTCGATACAAAACCAAGTGCAAGTTACAAAACTCAAATAAGTTTAAACAAAATTTAATAAGGGACACCGTAGAAAAGAGCCACTCCAAAATCCAAGTAAGAATTAGTCTCTAAGGGAGGCCTTACGATCCCCTCGAGTGAGTTTTTGAAATTTTGTCATTGTTTGAAAAAAAAATTCATAGCTTTTCATAGTAACCATGAAGACACAATTGACAAAACCCGAACGTATTTGAAAGGGTGTATTATCATCTAATTGAATTATATCCTAACTAGCCGAAAGAAGTCCTCATCTCCTTTGTTAAAACAAGGACAAGAACTAGAATAAATAACCCTAATAAAAAGCTTAAACTGAAGAACGCAAGTGCTAATCTGAGAAAATTTAGACAGATTGGTCAATTAACGAATTAATATTTATTATTCATGTATGTATGTAAAAAAATATGTATTCTATAATTTTTACTTATTGCTATTTTTCATTCACCACTCTTAGATTATGTAATAAAATGCCAAATTACATAATATACATAAAACAGATTAATATAAGCTTACGTACAGATAGCTCATTATTATTAATATATACTAAATGCAAATTAATGTTAGTCTTTTTAAATCATTTGCTCTGAAATTGATTTTATTATTCTATAAAGTATCAAGAAAAGCTTCGATAAATAGGTGCTATTGTCACAAAAAAAAAAAAAAGAAGGATATCATCAAGTTTCATAACAAACGAAATAAGTATTGAAAAGGATTTACTTTTATATCAATCTAAGTTAAATATTTTGTTTTTTATACTTTTAGGCATGGTCCTAAGTTTACTATAAAATAATTTTAACTATATCTATTTAATTTATTCACTTAATTTGTGTTGCCTTACTATGAAGTAAGTCTAGATTTTAAATTATTATTTTACAATTATATAGGACAGAGTGTTGTGTCAATGAGTTGTACTAATATCTGGATTTATGGCCAAAAATCAAATGGCAATACCTAATTGACTTTGTACAATATTAGTCCATTTTTATGTCAACAGTATCAGAAGATCTATGTGAAGTCACGTGCTACAATGAATATATCTTCCAAGAAGACAACATTTTTAAACTGAAATAAAAATGTTTTTGATTAAAAAACTTATGTAGAGTAAGTGTTTCAATCTGAGAGTGACTCAGATATTACTTTTAACATTTTTCTACAAGTCAATTACAAAAAAATAACAAAAGTAAAGTTTAAATTGAATATTTTATCCGTTAAAGATAGGAGTCATCTTTTTGGTGGAGGATGTACAATATATACATATAACGTAGATCTTTAGTAGAGAATTAAGAAAGAGAGGATGGAAGGGTTGAATAATAATTACTTGATTAATAGTATTTATTATAGTAGATAGTATTGTTGTACGTGCCATTTTCCTTTTTTCACTGAATATTATGAATTAATTTTGCCTTATAGCATATTTACTCTGTGTTTTTGAAGAGCTGATTATAAGATATTCATCATTATAAGTATTTTTAATATTTTATTTTTAAATTATGAAATGAACACATCACAGTATTTTGTATATTTTTTGAATATATGATAAACCAAAAATAGATTTAAAAACTAAATAATAGCACTGCAATTATTTATTGGATATATATGCCAGAAAATTTAGGATTTTTTATAGGCGCAACTCCATTTTGACTATGATTTAATATATAAAATTATTTTATTAAGTATTATTACACACACTATAATTTGAAAAGATTTTATTAATTGTTTTAAAAATGGTTTGTTGTTTTTATATGTAAAATAATAGCAATTCATTTACTGCTCAACAAAATGATGGAAGACAAAAAAATACTTTCCAGCATTTACTTCTTAAAATTTAATTTTCTAATCAAACATTTCCATGATTATTACATTAAAAAAATTATAAGTGTATTAGAAGAAAATAGCCTTATAAGAAGAAAAAAGATTGAATTCGTGTTAACTCACCATATATATATTTTTGTTCTTTTTGGAAACCATAGAAATTTATTTTTAATATCTCAATTATACATAACTAATTAATAATTCATTTTCAATGTATGAATCATAATAACATTACAAAATTTATCAAATAATATATATACTGGGGTCATAAGAAACCCCATTTTTGTAAACAAATAGTTAAATGAACTCAGATTTAAAAATTATGCGTTCCTTTGATGACAATGTTTTTAATGTCATTGAGGAATTTATCATCTTGAGGTTTTAAATTGAGTGATGTATCTCAATTTGTTATAAAGTTATGGTCGACAATGTATTTTCTATGTTTTGTGTTACGTTGACCTCAATCTCTCAAAGTTTAATGGCCTCTTACTGTGACCATATATAATCTTCGTGCCAAGTTTGATCAAAATCAATCCGTTATATTTGCTGTAATCCTGGTGACTAACATAACCTCCGCTCAACTTAGTTGCGGAGGTAAAGATTTTGTAAAGCCAAGAATTATTTATCAACATTGTAATCCTGATCATTTGAAGAATGTTTTTGAGGAGAGTAGCTTAGCTGTCATGACGTTTCATTAGATCAGTTACAATCAGCTGTGATAAGGGAGGAGGGGAAGGAGGAAATAAACAAGGACATTGGCAAGAACTACCCCGATGTGGATCCTCAATTCTACTCTGAGTTCAACAAGGAATAAAAATGATAACTCTGCAACAAATCCTCAAAATTACTCTCCGAATGTAGTAGGAAACGAAGTTCCTCACTCAAAAGTTAAATAATAATGAATACAGCTGAGGAAAAGAAAATTCCTTCTTCAGTTCACCAATTCACAATTCCAAAAAAAGGGGGCACGCTAAAAAAAACAAGATTTACATCACTACTTAATACTCTCCTCGATACCAAAATAATACTGATAATTGATGACAGCTTTAGACAATAAAAAAAAACTATTCAAGTTACCAAAAACACAACAATAAAACTTATACGCTAAAAAAAATACTTAGGACTTACAGCTCTATATATGAACTTCTTCCTTTTATTTTTTTAATGTAACGTGCACGCTCGATGCCAGTTTATTATTTCTTAGATTCAAGTTGTTATGCAGTCCTAGGAAATTGAATATACAGTTGTATAAAATATGACCTGCCGCCTTATAAAAATGAACTAAATGTTGCATCGAGTATATAGTTGTATAATAATTCTCTAATTTTTCTAAAACCCCATTTTTCTTACACCCTACGCCCTCTCATATCCCTAGGTTCAGGCTAGTATATAATATCATGTATTTATGTTGCTTTTTTTAAAATTGAGTACAACATATATATAATTTTAAGTATACTTTAATTTAATTATCTTCTTCCCCTAATGAGTTATTTACTGCATCTGAAAGAAAAAGACTGTCCGGAACATTTAACCTGTTAGGTAATGTTTTATTTTATCTTTAAATGTAGTCTATTATTATAGAAAATGCATTACTATTTTTTGATAGAGTAGTATGAATGGAGGAATGAAAAGAATAGAAAGTTAGTCGACTGGCTTTCCTTTCCCCGTAGCCTATCTTAGACATGAAAACTGAAAGAGCAAGACAACAAAAACAGCCTCTTCCCTTCCATACACAACACTTATTCTTTTCAGTTGCATTATTTCCCTTATTTCAAACAACTGCAGACGATCAATATGACAATGGTCCGGTTCCGTCGTAACCATTTGTTCCCTCGTCAAGTCTCCGATATTGGGGCCTTCCTTTTCGTTTCCTTTATGATCCCATGCAGTTATTTCTATGAAACCCTCATTGTGGTTCCTTCTTTGTACTCACAGAGCTCCGTCATGTTCTATATCCATAATCTATTGGGGATTTTCATACTTATGAATCTTCTTGGTAATTTTCTGGGACTATGGCTCATCGATACTTCTACTCGCTTCGTGGTTCTTCCTACAGTCATTCGAAAGAAATGGAATTTCTGTGCTGCATGTGAGGCCGTCACACCTCCAAGGTAAAGAGAGATACAAAATTATTACTTATATGTATGGATATTCATATTTATAGATCCTTCCACTGTTCCGTCTGCAATACTTGTATCTTAAAACGAGAACATCATTGTATGTTTGTGGGTTACTGCGTGGGCCACCGGAACCACCGCTACTTTTGTCTCTTTCTTTTCTACATGTTTATTTCTGTGGCCTACTGCACTTACTTTAACACATCATTTCTACACCAACAGATCCTCCTGGATGAATCAGGGAACTTAACTTGGGCACAAATCTTCAAGTTTGTCTTCCCTCTTGTCATGCTCATCACTGGACTTGATTTCTCCTGGCTACAATTCTACATTTTTTTTTGGAGTGTACATACTGCAGCCCTGCTTTTAACTGGTGTTCTTCTCATTTATCATGCTCATCTTGTCCTACGAGGACGAACAACATTCGAGAATAATCGAAAAATCAATACCTACAATATTGGGGCCATTCAAAACCTGAAGGAGGTTTTTGGAGAAAATTGGAAAGTAATACTAATTAATCCTTTTATGAAGTCAAAACTTCCTCATGACGGCATGGAGTGGGACACTTATGAGACCTGGAAGTTGGAAGGACCTAAGAACAGATGAGGATTGGAAATGACTTCCCTTTTACCGGAAGAAGGGGAAGTCAAGAGGAGTAAATATATGTACAACTCATATAACGATATCCGGTTTGCCTATAGGAACAATCATATGTATTCTTCCCCTACGACGACTTCTGGTGTATATAGTGATCCTCATAGTGGTTCTTATGGGGAGGACGACAACAATAGGACTACTGAAAATGAAATTCCGCTCTTTAATCATCGCAATCCCAGAGACTGGATGCACAAGAGAGCTGCTTATTGTAATAACTCCTCTAAAACTAAATGAACTCACGTCTCTTAGACGTAGAATGTTATGTGTGATTAGTACTCAAACAAACTCGTATATGAACGTCATAAATCCATTACTAATTAATTAAGATTGTACACTCTGTATATATCAAGGGATATATCAAAATAATTATACTTGTGAGATTGAAAATGGGCTCACATTATGTGTATAAATGTACATACATACTAATAAGTTATAACCTAAAGGTGAGTTTCCTCATTTATCATGCGTGTACTGTATACGTAAATGAACCTTTTTATTTTTTTGTTTGAAATTTATAATATGCATTTTTCTTAAGAATAAGATACCGTACATTGGTTTATTCCAAAATTATAGAAGTTCTGTGGTATTTTTAAAAATTTGTTTTTCTTGACCAGTAGTCGGTACGAGACATCAAATTGAAAATTCTAGCAAGCCTGATTACATTATGGTCTAACTTTGTATTTCTGTTAACCTTGGGTTAGACCATAATGTAATCGGGCTTGCTAGAACTTTCAATTTGATGTATCGTACCGACTACTGGGCAAGAAAAACAGATTTTGACAAACACGCAACCATTCATAGTTTATGATATTACTATTGCTTTAATTTTCAATTTAAAGTACCGACTGCTGGACAGGAAAAACAGATTTTGACAAAAAACGCAATCACTCATATAGTATGACGTCAATATTAAAAGCGTGGGGGAAGTCAAACATATGTCGTACATGCGTTATGGTTCACTCCAACAAACAAGAAACGTTTTCAATCAGATATACAATAAAACTGGACAATAGAGTGATAAAGTTTTGACAGGGGATAAAGGGCGCTTGGTACTTTTGCTTTGAAGACATTTTGACCAAGGATATTTTCCCTTAATATATAAATTATGTTTATTTTTATTGAAATTGATGATCCCTTTGAATTTATAAATCAAAATATATAATATTTATTTATTCAAAAAATATTGAATGGTTCTTATGAAGCAAGAACAGTGATTTCCACTTCGTTGTGATCCAGAATGTGTCAGAAGAAGTGGCGGTTGGCTGAAGTGAGGCAAACCACTGAAAGGATTCGGGAAATCACTCAAAGGTTGGGTGATAATTATCCGCCCGCGGCCTCTTCTTCTCAGAAATTATGGATCATAACAAAGTGTAAATCACAGCTATTGTCTCATATTATGCTTGTTCGTAATAATAATCCATGATGTAAAACAATAATTGATAAAGGAGACTTTCCTTGTGATAAGCACTTCTTTCGTTTGAAAAGCCGTCATATTATTTTATTTTTCTTATTATTTTGTCTCTAGTATGGTTTGAAATTTTATACCCTCTTTATTCCAACAGAAAACCACAAATCACTGATTTTTATTGTATAAACACTACATATTTGAATTTAAAAATTCAAAGTGCCCATAAATCTTCCCCAATAGCGCCGTATAAACCTCATTTATTTATATATTGGGGGAAAATAGTTTAAGGTGAAAGTACCGGACACCAGTTTAAAGGTCAAATCCATTTATTTATTGATCCCATTTTGACAGACGCAACATTCATTGCTATAAATCTTGGTTGTATTGGCCCCCTATTAACAATGCTGACGTCACGTGTAAATGCTCTATAGCCTATAACTTTCAACTGATGAACCCAGATATGGGGAAAAGCTAGAAAATCGATAGTTGATAACAGAAGACATAGTAAATTTGTTGGTCGTGAACTAACCAATTAAAAATAATTATTTCTAGTAAATTCTTAAAAATAAGGTGTCCATTCCACGTTGTATACGAAAGTACACGGACAAAAAATGTGGAAACTAACTTAAGTAACCTTTCATTCCATTCTATTTAGTGATGCATTTTTTGTTTGTTAATTTACTATTTTACCATCAACAATCCCTTGAACTTCAGTAACAAAATAATGTGTTTTTTTTAAACCAATTGATAGAATAATAAACCAAACAATAGAGTCTCAGATTGTTTAATAATAATTACTTAACACAAATAAATATAAATTATAAAGTTATAATATTATTATCACTTAAAATAGTAATACAAAAATTTGAGAGAAATATTATATCATTAACAGTGTACAAACGACTTCTGGAAGACAACAGAGTTGAAGTCGACTAAGTATTCTAAACATATATTAAACATAGTATTTTTTCTATTTCGCTTTGTTTTAAAAAATGGTTTACAAATGATCATGTAAGGACAGTTTATAAAAATAATTAAGCCGTCGTCGTTGTACAGATATTGCTGGCTTTTTTTCTTCTTTTTTTTTTCAAAAAAAATAATTAAAAATTGAGATCGGAATAATAAGTATATATATTTTTCCTTCACGTTTTTGTTCTTTAATATTTCTTAACATAAAATGAATTTTGAGTTTATAACGAATGAGATACAGGGAATTAACATATAAATATATAATACAATGATATATAAAAAATACTAGTAAAAAAATTATTATAAATGTTTGTATATTATGAAAAAATATATAAAAAAATCTAATTATTGAGAGTAAGGAGGTTTGGTTGTTAATTCTTAATCTGTAGTCCTTAAAACAAATATATGTTAACAACATCCCTCTCCTCTCATCACTGATTGATCTCCAACACACACAACACATTCAAATATAATTTACATAGAATGGAGGGATCACAAATCCTTTTTGAAAATGGCAATAATAAGTCTATTTTTGATGTGTTGTTAGTTGCTAAAGTATTATTATATCAAGACTCCATCAGAGCGAATCACACCTTGCTGAGATTGTACAGCTTGTTGGACTTGTTGCTGTTGTTGAAGTGTAAGATACTGCTGAGGGTATGAAGAGGAAGGTGGAGAATGAACGTCATTATTCCCTTCAGAAGACCATTCTGATTGGGGAGAAAGAGTAATTCCAGGAGAGTCTGGACTTGGGGTCGTCATTCCTTGATGCTGTGAATAATAAAAACGTTGAGAAGGAGGTTGTTGTTGTTGCTGCACCTGTTGTTGCTGCTGAGTTAAATGATGATGCATCAACATTTCGTTTTGTTGTAGTTGCTGTGTAGATGTACTTGAGAAATCAAATGACTGTTGTCGTGGAGCAGCCGCTGCACCACGGAGAGCAGCAAAGTGAGTGGGACTTGTTGGAAGATTAACGTTGTTCCGAGATGATTTGACAGGGGATGGATTGTTGTTATTGTTGCCAATACTATTCAATATTGCTTGTTGTGGAGGTGACATGTTCGTACTTGATTGCACAGAGTGTGGGGGACTCATTACCCCGGGTACATGTGAGGGACTCAGATTAACATGAGGTGGCGTTTGATTATTGTAGGAGTTGATCGAGACAGGCATGGATTGCTGTCTGGAATGGAGTTGTTGCTGTTGAGGAGGAGGAGGAAAGCCACCGCCACCATTGTTGCCACTGTTGTTGTATTGAGATTCTAAATTTGATTGTCCAGGCATACCGCCTTGAAGAGCGTGCATTGAGCGTCCAAGCAAAGCTGCTTCATAGCTTGGAGGATGCGCTGTTCCCTGTACTTGATGATGTCGAAGGTGCTGCTGCTTGAATAATTCATCTAAATTAGGGTGACTCCCAGCTAAAGGGGAAAATTTAGGCTCTTCCTTGAACCCACCCTCAGGAGTCAAAAGAATGTCTAATTCAGCTATGGATTTTTTTGTTGATTTTTTAACTGAAGGTTTTCTTTGATGAGGCTGTCGGGGGAGAGTATTATTTCCAAAGTCATCCTTGGCTTTTCTCTTGTTTGGACCTCGCTTTCCAGGAACATGATGTCCCATCATTGGTGGAGAGCCCAGTAATTGAGGGTTAAACTGAGGGGATTTGTTCATTTGAGGAGCTGGTGGAATATGCTCTTCAAGAAGGGTGACAATGTCATGATGAAGTTTCTCACGAGCTATAGTGAGAGGAAGCCGATCCATATGATCTTGAATATCCCTATTTGCACAATGATCCAGTAAAACTCTAGCAGCCTGATAGGATCCTTCACGTGCCGATAAGAACAGTGGAGTTTCATCTTTGGCATCTTGAGCATCCCTATTTGCACCATTGGCTAATAGAACATTCACAGCCTCAACATTATTGACAGCCGATGCCCAATGAAGTGCAGTTTTACCATTATCATCAGAGGCATTAATATCTGCTTCAGCGTTAATTAGATCCTCAACCATTCCTTCAATAGCCAGTCTTGCTGCAAGTATGAGAGGTGTCGTTCCATCATAAGCCTTTGCATTCAAATTTGTTGCTCTATTTCGGAGAAGAATTTGGAAAACACCTTGAGCATCAGCAGCGATTGCCGCATGAAGTGGACTACGACCTGTAAAGTCCTCAGCATTTGCATCAGCTCCAGCATCAAGCAATTTTTTAGCAGCATCAGCTCGAGCGTATCTTGCGGCTAAATGAAGAGGGCTCTCACCAGACTTATCCATTTGAGATGTTAAATTAGCTCCTTGGTTAATTAAATCCGCTATAATTGCAGGAGAACCATCTCCATCTTCATCAACATTTTCAGGATCTACACCCGTATCAAGTCCTCCTCCTCTAAATGAAGCAATCATTAGAGGTGTCATTCCCATTGGACCACGAACATCAGGGTCATTTGTCATTTGCTCTTGTTTTATAACTTCTCCTTGGGGAGGTGTGAGGGCCCCCATCAAATCAGGATTTTTAATATCTGCAGCGTTGAGATGTTGTTTTGTCCATGTACGTTGGTCCCCATTGTGATCCTCTTCGTAGTCGGTGACAACCGTTTGGCCAGATGAGTATTCTGTTCTTTTTTGACGCTTGGACGGATGATGCTCAGACATATCTCCATCATCCGACCAACCGTCAATAGGATAATCCTTTTGAGAAAAATGGTGATGAGGAACTTCAAACTTGTGCACTCCAGAGCCATAACTAGGAAACATTTCTTGTGCATGAGATTTTGAACTAGAAGCATGATTATTGTTTGTAAAGAATCCATCAGGAAACCATGTGATTCCACCTTTACGTTTTTTATTCTTTTGTGTCACAATTCCAATGGCAAGAACAATTAGAACGATCATTATCCCGATAACTGAATAAGTAACATTAGAATTTCCACTTCCAGAACCCGATCCACTTCCCCGTCCACTGCCACTTGCTCCTACTTGAGCAATACCCCATGGTTCTCTTAACTTATTATCACTAAAAACTGCACTAAAATGATTTGCATATCCTGTGGCATCACCAATACAATTATCCCTTTCTTCAAGAACGCACTTCACATTATCAATCTCTAAGTATACAATGATGCTCGAGTTCCCTTGATTGAAGGGAGTGCTATCAAAGGCGTGATTAGAGAACTTTCCCGAGAGTAGAGCAGGATTAAAGTTATAAATCATTTCTTCGTCTGTCTCTAAATCTTTCTTAATACGAAAGTTGGTTCCTAATTCAAGAGACAAATAACGCTCAAACCTTTTGCGAATATTAGAATTGAAGGCCTCAAGAGTCATATGTAGCACAACATAGAACGACCCAGGTATTATTCTGTGAATTTCAGATGGAGGCTCACAGTCAAGTCCATCCCAACCGCAGGCCTCATTATTACAGCTTTCATCACATCTTCCATTGGCATAATGATCAGTACAGTAGACATCATAGTTGGAATTACAGCTTGTGCGATCTCCATCACAGTCTCTTCCGTCGAAGAGACAATCTCTATTATTACATTCCTCATTACAGTAGTCATTTTGAAATACTTCCCAACATCGCTTTTGCTCTTTACCAACAGTGGCGTTGCAATTCATCCAGAGATTAATTCCAAGACGACAGTCTCCACCATCAAAATCGCATGCATATGTATTGCACTCTTTTTCACAAATATTATTACCAGCTTTGGTTTGACAACCATTTTGAAGGCACTTTATCTTCTCTGTTCTTAGGTCAATTTCTTCCGCTATACCTTGGAAATAAATACCTCCAGGACTTGAAGGGTCAGATATATCACAGTTTTTGCCAACAAAGCGTGGATTGCAAAAACAATCATAGTCGCCGATTTTATCAATGCAGTATCCTTTCTGACAAGGATTATATGCGCACTCATTTCGTGTGTCTTGTTCACAAAAGGATCCAGTGGTGCCAGGAGGACAGACACAAGTAAATCCACCCCCAGAATGTTCCAAACATGTTCCTCCATGACGACATGGATTACTTTGGCACACACTGCCATAGAATTCACAATTTTGTCCAGAGTACCCATAGAGACAAGAACATTTATGGCCACTCCCATCTATCAAGTTGGTACATCCACCCCCATTCTCACAAGGGCTACTCTCACAGAAATTTTTCTTAGTCTCACAATATTTCCCCATGTAGTCTGGCTTACATTGACATTTATAAGCATTAGTAAGTTGTATGCAATCCTGAGTTCCATAAGGAGAACACCTACTCGTCAAACATTCATTGATATCGCCTTCACATCTCTGTCCCACAAATCCAGGTCGACATTGACATTCATATCCTCCAATTTTATCAATACAAGTACCCCCATGATGACACGTGCCCTCTAAACATTCATTAATATTGAATTCACATAGCTTTCCAACAGTACCGTAAGGACATGTGCATTGAAAACCATCAATTAGGTCATGACAAACTCCTTCATTTTGACACGGATTGGGATCACATTCATCAATATTAAATTCACAATTATGTCCTTGAAATCCTCTTAAGCATTGGCATGAGTATGTACCAATCATACTCTTACACGAAGCGCCATTCTGACATGGAGAAGAGACACATTCGTCTTTCTTGTATTGGCAGTAACTACCATAAAAACCATCTTGACATTCACAAACATGACTATTCCATTCATCCCTACATCTTCCACCGTTGAGACATAGGTCAGACACATCTACACTTCGAAGTTTGGCTGCAATACGACAAGACACCTTACGAACATCACAGACTTTTCCAGTCCAACCGTCCTCGCAAACACAATTGTAGGAAGTACCACTTTGATAGCAACGTCCATTTTCACAAGGAGATGCTCCTTGTTGACACCAATCAACTAGTCTATCACAATTTCTACCAGTCCAACCCGAAGAACAATGACAAGAGTAATCATTGTATCCTCCATCAACGCATGTACCATTATTTTGACAAGGATTCTTATCGCATGGATTAATTCGAGTCTGACAATTTCTTCCGGAATAGCCTCTAGGACATACACAAGTGTAATTATTGACTCCATCGATACATTTTCCACCATTCATACAGGAGGAAGCTGTACAGTCCTCATCATTTGTTTGACAATTTGTTCCTGAAAAGCCAATTTTGCACTCACAAGTATATGAATTCACATATTCATGACAAATAGCGCCGTTTTTACAGGGATTTGAGGCACATTCGTTGATATCTTCTTCACATAAATTTCCACCAAAACCATCTACACAAAGACATTTGAATCCAGCAGTTTCATCAAGACATGTTCCTCCATTAACACAGGGAGAGGAAGCACAATCATCAATGTTGAGTAGACAGTCTCTTCCTTCAAAGCCCTCTTCACATTTACACTCATAACTTCCCTCGGTGTTTACACAAGAAGCTCCATTATGGCATGGGTAAGTCAGACATTCATCAATATCCACTGAGCAATATCTTCCCTTAAATCCGAGTGGGCAACTACAAAAATAATCCTTGTAGTCTGGGGTAGGTTTGCAGACTGCTCCGTTGGCAGCACATGAATGTTCATTGCATGGATTCATTTCACTTTCACAAGTTTTCCCCGTGTATGGAGCAGAGCAAATACATTTGAAGCCATCGACTTGGTCAATACAAAGACCACTATTTTTGCAAGGGAAAAGTCGACAATCGTCAATGTTGGATTCACAATTATTTCCAGTGAATCCTGATGGACAGATGCATGAATAAGAATTGAAATGTGTGAGGCATTTCCCACCGTGTTGACATGGATTGGATTTACACTCATTAACTTCATATTCACACCTTTTACCTTCATACCCAGGTTGACAGCGACATACATAGTCATTAAACTCATTTTCGCAGGTAGCACCATTGAGACATGGATCCGGACTGCATTCATTTACATCTGATGTACATCTAGGGCCATAGTATCCACTTGGGCAATCACATTTATATCCGGCGATAAGATCAATACACAAACCATTGTTCTCACATGGAGAACTTTTGCATTCATTGATGGGAGTTTCACAATTCACGCCCGAAAAACCAGGATCACATATACAAGTGTATATACCAAATCCATCCTCACATTTGCCATTATAACAGGGATTTGAGTAGCATTCATTTTTTTGTTCTTCACAACGTTGTCCCCATGTTCCCAAAGGACAATTGCACTTAAAACCATTTGCATGTCTTTCACAGCGTCCACCATGTTTGCAGGGGCTTGGTTCGCATTGATCAATTTCATGTTCACAGAGCTGGCCAGTATATCCAGGATAACATTTACATGTAAAGGCATCCGTACCATCAAAGCATTCGCCGTTCTTGCAAGGTTCGCCCTTACAATCATTTTTGTTACGTTCGCAATTCAAACCTATAAAAGATTTAATAATATGGTTACGATCACTCTTAATAAGTAAAAATTAAAATAAATATCATCCTACCTTCAAATCCAGGGAGACAATCACATTTATATGCAATGATTGAATTACGACAAGTTCCACCGTTGAGACAAGGATATCTTTCACAGTCATTTATATTTTTTTCACAATTAACTCCAGTAAAGCCTTCAACACATTGGCATTTATAATTGTTTACATCGTCAGTACAAATCCCTCCATTTTGACAAGGAAAGGATTTACATTCATCCTCATCCAATTCACAATTATCTCCCCCATATCCTATTAAGGGAAAAAATTAGGGTTTTTTGTAGTAAAGAAGTCATTGCAACACCCCCCAAGAGTCAAGGGGTATCATCAACACATAATTATTATGTAAAACTTGATAGTAAAAAAAATTCATAGATCCTCATCGCATATTCTTCAACTTTTATTTTTCTCCGGTTTCTTTGTATCACAAAAAATGAAGAATAAAAAAATCAAACATATACTATATATTGTAGCTATATAAGCCGAGTGTGTATACGTATGTTAGTAAGAACGCTTTTAAGTTATATATATATATATATATATATATGGAAGAAAGAAGAAGAAAAACGTGGGAAACAAACGCTTTGAAGCATATACAAAAATTCATACGTAGATATCATAACTATGTACATTAGGGCGGTTTTGTTTTTCAATTTTTTTCGAATTTCGATTATCAGTGTTGCAGAAAAGTTGTGATATGGTATGAAAATTACTTAAGCAAAATTGTATATTACTACAAGTTCATCTTTAGGTCAGACATCAGGATCAAATTAAGAAAAATACATTAGGTCGATTTATGGTAGAGTAACGTGCAAAGTAGAACTATACCTTATTGCCCTTTTGTTTATATCGTTTTTCGTGGATTTTATTTATTATAATTTCATTGTTCTACTTTGCCTCTTTCCCCAATACTCCATTAAAAATCTACCTCAAGACTCAACGACAAACCATAGTGCAATGAGGCAAAGTTCTACTTTGCCTTTTCACTCCACATAAAAACCATTTACTTAGTATAAATAGATACTAATAAGAAGACATTTTTAGATATTTTCATAAAATAATTTTGATATACATTTTTATATCTGTAAGAAGTGTTAAAAAAGTTTTTTTTTAAATTCACCAATGGAACAATTTGATAATCCGCATATAGCGTGCATCATTTTTTAACATTTTCAGAAAAGAAAATTCAAAGTTATCCTGTTATTCTAACTTTTTCCTCCATAGAGAAGCTTTAGGAAAAAAAAACTTTATTAATATTTTTAATAAGTTAAAATAATTAGTCAATACAAAATAAGGATGAATATTTTAATCTTCATTGACGAAGTAAAGAACTTTCGTCTCGTTCCAAACTTGGAACTAGATATGCTACCTAAAGATGATGGCATTGATGGAAAGTGAAATTTTGAAAAGTTTATTGTTTTATCATACCACATTTTTTTTCGAACTAGCCGTGATCTAAATTTAATAAAAAAAGTTGAAGAACAACCCCCCTTCCCCTAATGTACTTATCGTTTTTTTTCTTTTTCATAATAATTGTAGAATTTTTTTGAATATATAATAGATAAGAGGGGGAAAATCGTCTCTAGTCGGGGGTGTTCTGTGTATTTTTGTTTTATCTGAGCGATAGATGGTGTTTGTGACTCTTTTAGTGGTTGTTAGGTAGTAAAGAAAGAGAGGTAAGAAAGAGCAACAGGTTAGAAGGGAGTAGGTGCACATAACAAAATAGACCATGGTAGTAGTAAATGAAATGAGTATTTTTTTTTTTGTTATTGTTAAAGGAGGAAAAATGTTTAGTAAGCTGAGGGTATAATACAAAAACATAGTTAAAATTGCCTCGAGCCATACTCATGGATATCAACAACAACAACAACCATATTGACGACATAAAGTCAATTTACAATATAAAAAAAAGAGAGTAAAAAAGCAGCAAATATGATTTCAATCAATCCAGCATGGGGGTGGGTTGAACTCTCTTCATAAAATCATTTCCATGGGAAAAATAATAATGCTTTCATGTCAAAAAAGAAATAATAAAAAGCATTTCCTTCTTTACTAATAAATATATCCCATAAATGGAGATTAAATTCAATTTACAAAGAAGAAGACTGATAAATTGCATTAACCATTTAGGGTAAATAGATACATCCATTATATGAAGAAGGAAAAATAATAACAATAAAAAATACGAAGAAATGATCAAATAATAATAATTTGTGCATTGGCAATCGGATATTTTATTTTTGCAAATAAAATATTTGACCTGTAGATAATATCCAGGTACTGATTGTCAGACACACACAATAAACTCCTTCGTGGGAATAGTATAACAGGCAGTAAGAACCTTTATCCCCGGCAGCATATGTAGCATTTCGTGATGGAATGGAATACATATTATCCTCTTCTTTATTACTTAAAAGGCCTACATAATATATATATATTATTAATCACCACCTATTGGTACATATTAATCAAAGTCAAAATGGCGCTTAATTCAGAACTACTGATTGGGGGATCCCTCTCTTTTGAGTAGATTTAACCTACATATGCGCTCATCACATAACAACAATATTGCCTCATAACTTTTAGACAACATCGTGTTATCACTAATTTCTTTCATGTTATTTTTATTAATGGTCGACCATCTTCAATATGTACAATTTTGCTCGCTGCTGCTGCCGCCACTGAGTTCTTACCTGTTCTTTTTACACACTCATATAACTACATACATGGGTTCAAAGAGCTATTTCTTATGTTTTGTATGCAAGACTAATAAAGAAAGAGATATGTTTAAAGATAACATGAAAGGAGATGGAAAAATTCTACATTATATATAAAATACGTAGAGGGGAAACACAATTACGACCAATGCATTTTTAGGTCAATCATGCCCTTTTTGAGTGATAAAGGAGAGATCCTGAACAAGTTTGTGAGAAAATTGAGCAGGTGGTTTCTTGATATATATATATTTTTTTTTTGTATTTAAAAAATATATATATTTATTTAAAAAGAGGATTAAATATCTATTTGTTCTGTAAACGCGAGCTAGGGGATAGTAAACAACTCCGATCCACCAAAAAAAAAAATATAATTTTGATCCGTTCTATAATAATATACATTATATATATATATATATATTTAACATTCAATCCTAATGTTGTGAATGGATAATAAAAATACAATTGAATCTTACCAGGCATGCAAATGCATCTATATCCACCTCGTTCATCAATACAAGTTCCATGGTTAATACAAGGACTTGTATCACACTCATTGATATTTTCCTCACAGCGAAGACCCTTAAACCCTTTTTTACAATCGCAACGGAAAGAACCTGGTGTGTTAACGCATGTTCCTTCATGTTCACAGGGCGATCCTAATATGAAAAATGAGATATATAGGTATATGTTTACAACCTAGGGATAATTTTTTTACCTTCAGCACACTCATCGATGTCCTCATCACATTTAGGCCCAGTTCGCCCCTTTGGACAACTACAGGCATAGTTCCCACTCACCATGGAGGTTTCACAAATGGCTTCCCCATTACAGGGATTATTAACACAAAGGTCATCCAAATGACAAAGAAGTCCAGTTTTCCCGACTGGACATTCACAGTCATAGTCACTCACACGATCATGGCAGGTTCCTCCATTTAGACAGGGTCTTAGAGCGCAGTCATCTACATCCGTCTCACAGTTTTTGCCCGCATATCCGTTAACACAGATACAAGAGTATCCACCGTCTTCATTTGTACAAGTGGCGCCGTTTTGACAGGGATTATCTTTTAGTTCACATTCATTTACGTCTTTAGTACAATAGATCCCTGTGTATTCAGGAGGGCATTTGCAGGAATAGTTATTAACTCCATCCACACACGTAGCATTATTTTCACATAAATGACGTCCACAGTCATCCAAGTTTATCTCACATCTCCTCCCTTTGAAACCTATGGACATGAGAAATATTATATTTTAACCATCTAAACTAATCCATTTTAGTCCATTATACTATTTTCAAGGAGAAATAGACTTTAACGGATGGACATATACATAAAGCTCTCTCCATAATATATTAAGATGTAGTGAAGAAAAACAAAAAGGAACTACTACCAAAAAACCACAAAATGAGTACGACTGTCTATATTTATAATTATATCCTATATAAGTATTTTAGTGGAGTAAACGATATTTAATTCCACTCTTCATCTCACTTGATGATTCCATTCTCATGAATTCTTATTTATTTTTTTACTACCTCATGTTTTGCAAAATTACTATAGAATACATTTCCGGTATGTCAGTTACATATTTAGAAATTATATACTCCAGGGAAGTCCCACCAAATTAAAGAATTTTTGCTTTTTGCTAGAACTTTTTTTTAGTGAGAATGAAAATAGGAGTTAATTTTTTTATAGATTTATTTTCTTAAAAAAGATAGCTTGGGCAATAGATTTTCGAATTATTTTGCTATAAAGTTTAATATTGGAAAAAAAAAATTTCAAAAAAAAGTAATTTTTCAATTTTTTTCTAAGAAAAATATTTTTTCAAATTTTATCTAAAAAGGTTTTTTTAAACTACATATATACATACAGTCCAATATTTTATTTATGGCGTATTTGATTCAATTATAGGTTTATTTTTTAAATTCTTGGGATGAGTGTAGACTTCAAGCTATAGTTTAGAACCTTTATTTGATTAGAAGATCCCTATACAAATGAGAATAATTTGTTCATAGAAATCGACGATAATTCCCCCAAAAGCATAAATGTAAATTAGTCTTGAATTTTTCGAAGAATCAATATTGCTTGATTTTGTGTTGACAGGCCACATTTATAAGAGATTCAAGCTTCGTCCACCGGTTTTTTTTCTTCGTATATATACATATATGATGATAAATGACAAAACAAAACTTGAGCCTTTCCCACGCTACCAAAAACTAATAACAATCATAGTTTATTCTTATCAACAACAACAACGACGACAAAAAAAAAGAACCTTTTCGCTCCATCACAATATATATATGTATATGACTTGGCGTCATATTTTCGAAAACAAGTAACCTCTTCAAATATTCAATGCTACTATCTACCTCAGTAAAATTTGTAATTAGAGAATAGGTTGGTAATCTCTAATAGTTGAATTATTGATTCTCCTGGGAAAGGACAGATTATGATCCTGATCTCTACTATGAAAATCCCCGATTCTACTGGATTTCAATCTCTACTGTGACATGCATATACAAGTCTATGAAAAAGGATTCACATCATATCTCCACGAATGTGTACTCCTATGTAAAACAAATAACCCCACTCCCTGACCATAACAACTACTCTTACCTTTTGGACACGTGCATTCATATTCATAGTCGCCAACTTTTGTACAGCGACCACCATACTCACAAGGATTAGGTGAACAGGGATAGTATTGTGTCTCACAGTTCTTTCCAGTGAATCCCGGATTGCACATACATCTAAAAAAGAAAAAAAAAGAATTGTAAATACGAAAATATTAAGTATAGCAAGAGAATATTAGGATGATATTTGAATACATATACTCACACCATGAGCAATTCAAGTAATAGAATCATGTCTTACAAAATGAAGCATTGAAATGTAGGGAGAAAATACAATTGTTCATTTTTTTATTTAAAAAAAAAAGTTAATTAATATTATTCCTCTTTATATTTATGCATGCAAACTTTTAAAAAAACTAATGAATCATTAAAAAATACGTATCTAAATACAAAGGAGCAAGCAGTATTTTCATCTCATTATTAGTTATTACTAGTGTTTGGATTCGGTCTGGAAATCCTAGACTGGTCGGATACCGTTATTATAATTTTTGTAAGACCAAACAAGATTGATTTAGTACCAGTATCGCGGAAGTAAAATTCAGTTTATACAAAAAAATCGTTCTTGATCGGTGAAGGTTTATTAGAAAATAAATTTGATAACCAAGTCATCTTTTCTTCTTTTTTTGTAAATGGCTAGTGTTAGATTGGTCCAAGGACTGATTTCCTAATCAATCTTTTGTCTTTATCAAATAAAAGTTTCAAACTATAACTAAAATGATTGGGTATCTTAATTCATCCCACAAATTGGAATAGTAAACCTTTCATTGAAACGAATTTGTCTATAAAGCCAAAAATTATTTATAAACACCGTAATATAATTAGATTTATTATATATATATATAAACTAGTGCTCGCGTTGCAGGGCTGGATAGGGGTAAATAGAAACAAAGAATGAAGTTGGAAGAAAATAGACATAGAAAAGAGGGATGTAGAAAGATAAAGAGGGAGAAGAAAAGGAGCAAGATACAGAAAGAGAGAAGGAAAAGTAGGTTTTTTATTTCGCTCAAAAACCTAAATTAATTGATGTATCTGTTCGACCATTTTGAATTCCATGTGCAATAACAACAAAAACAGAGTTATAAATATATATTCAATATGATACAACTTTTTGGAGAGTTTCAGAAACTTTTGAGGGGCTCAAGCCCCATACGCCAAAAAAGGGGACTAACCACGCCATCGTATGAAGTAAAAGGATGAAGAGATTTTCTCCTTTTCTTGCTTTTTAATCAAGATTTATTTTCATGTTAACGCACCACATATATTCATTCCATAGGTATGTCAGCCCCCCCTGGAAACTTCACAAATATTAAAAAGACTGTGTATAGGCTTTTTTTTAAATATATACAATAATAAATCAAACTTGAATGACCTGATAATGAGATAAAAATTAGAATTGCATGCACGTCTTACCACACTCACTGATAAACATATTCTTATAAATAAATATATATGACGTGAAAGAGATACATTTGTACAACCATTATCCAATCATCATGAGAGAGACAAAAGATGCCTTAATACATGGCATGGATATTCCATGCGCATTTATGTTAACATGGACGTACGTAGAAAGTAAATTAATCATGTTTTGGTGATGGATCAAATTTATTACGTATGTATGTATTAATCCAAGACTCAAAATGTTTTTAAAAAAAAAAGGTTCGACTTCATATTTAACTCCGCCAACGCCGTTGAGCGGAGCTTATGTTTTTACCTCTGTTTGTTTGTTAGTTCGTCCTCAAGAATACGGCAAAATTTATACAAATCCATTTTGATCGAACTTGATATGAAGATTATATATGGTCACAGTAAGAGGCCATTCAATTTTGAGAGGTCAAGTAATACATAACGTAAACCAGAATGGACACTCGGTAGAGGACAAAACCTCTCCTAAAATCAAATTAAGTGATGTATCTCAATTTGTTTTAAACTTATGGTCGATCATGTCTTTTTTTTTACGTTTTGTGTTACGCCTTTGACCTTTCAAAATTAATCAGAAAAATTATGCCTCTAACTGTGACCACATATAATCTTATCGAAATCTATCTGTAACTTTTGTCGTAATCCTGGTGACTAGCTTACAAACAGGAGCAATTCGTTGGTGGAGGTAAAAATGCATGATCAGCCATAACTTAGGAAAAAGTGAGATACATAACTCAACTTGATTTTAAGTGGAGGGTTTATACTCCACTGAGTGCTCATTCTAGTTTATTACTGAGCCAACTGACTTAGTGATTTTTTTCACTAAAACTCACAACATCAAATGTTGTTTTGAGATTTCTGACCCTCCTGTCTCTCCATGTGATTTTTCTAATCAATCAACATTTATAATGAGGTTCCTCTAATTTATTTACTTGAGTCAATCTTTAAAGACTGAACTACAATTAGGTTTTGTTTTACTCGACTCAAGTCGACACAAAACTATGGAAAAACAACTGAGTCCTCCTTTATATCTTTCTTCATTTCAAAGTTTGAATATTTCTTTATCTTTTTGAACATAACAAATTAAAAATTGTAATTTGAAACTAATATACAGACATTCACATTCATGCAACAGAGTGAGAAAAAAAAATATCATTCTACACTTATTTATGTAATTCTATCAAAATGCAATTATGGATCTTACTTATAGTCGCCGTCTGTATTCACACAGTTTCCCTCTTCGCAAGGGTTGTTATAGATACGGCACTCATTGATATCTTTTTCACAAAGAGACCCCTCATAGCCGGGATCACAGGTACAAACGAAGCTTGTCCGAGTGGATTCACAAACACCATGAACGCAAGGATTGTTCACGCAATAATCAGTCTCAGTGCAATTTCGTCCTAAATAATAAAGAAAAGATAAGGAGTATTAGTTTATATTGTTATAGGCATGGTGGGGTTTCTTAACCTGGTATTATTTTTTTGTACATTTTAAGGAGTACAAATTAGTTAAATAATATATCATTAGGGTGACCATCTTTTGATTTCAAAAAAGAAAAGAAAAAAGGACAAGTGGCCTGAACAGGATGGGTTTTAGGGAGGAATGATAGAACTTATATTCTGACATGAGTAACATTTAAGAATAAAATAATATTAAATTTGATTCTTGTTAAATACTTCGTTTTTTTTTTTTTTTAATTTGGTTCTTTCTTTAGTTTTAAATTGACTTTTTTTACTTAAGGTTGATTGAAAGTCGTCATTAAAAAAAGCCTCCAGATAGGATATAAAAAGAGGACGATCGGTAATGCTAATATAATTATTTTATGAAATGCAATATATTATAGAGTGTAAAATCTGGGTAAAAGCGATTGTAGGGGTAAATTGCCTCTAAACCCCTTCCAAAAAAAAAAAAGGTTATGGTAGATTAATAATAAAGCCAAGGTTAATTGAAATACAAGGTTACACCATAACGTGTGTTCGACTGATGCTCGGCATCCACCGCACTTTTAATATTGACGTCATAGACTATGAGTGGTTGCGTGTTTTGTGAAAATTTGCTTGTCTTGCCAAGCAGTCGGTACAATACATCAGATTGAAAATTCTAGCAAGCCTGACTACATGATGGTCTAACCTTGTATTTATATTTACCTTCAATAAATATATATAAAGATGATACTATAAAGGCAATAAAACTGCCACAGGAAATAATGAGCAAATTGGTAATTTACAAAAACATAAAAAAACAACTTCCAAGATGTAATTTGATAGTTATTTAGTTACTTATATATGTAAGTCATAAGTAATTAACAACAAATATTTACCTCTCCAGCCAACAGGACAAATACAAGAGAACTCTGTCAAGGATGTGAGAAGACAAGTCCCTCCATGATGACAAGGTAGATTCTTGCATGCATTAAAAGCCTCTTCCACCTCGCATAAACTTTCTTTGTATCCGACAGGACAAATACATTTGAAAGTTGGTTTTCGATCCGGACTCATTTCTACTTCGCAGGTCCCTCCATTTTGACATACGCCGGGATTACAAGGGTTTTTGAGTTGACAGTATTCGCCCACATATTCGGTAGGACATCTGGAATAAATATCATAAATATATACGGAGTATTTGATTGACTAGCTATTATGAATCAATAATGATATGTGGGGGAAAAGGGGTCTAACATTGAGTGTGTCTCAGTTTATTCGTAATATATATAGTATATGATCGATATAGAACAAACCAAAATCAGAATTTGTTCTCGTACGACAAACATATACAATATGTACCATATATTATATTATATGTTTAATTCTTTTCGATGTGTTTACAATCGAGAAGCAGATGTACTATATAATTCGTATTTATTTATTTAGAATAAGAGGGACTCTGATTAGTCATTTCATTATTATGCTATAGAAGTACCACCAAAGAAAGGAATTGATCATTACTATAATTTAAAAACATTTTTACTAATTAATATTGTTATTAATATCCCCATTAGAACAAAAGCAGCATTGGTAAAATACTTTAAGTATTAATATTATATAGAAAATAAACAAAACATGAAAACCTTGTAAGAGGGTCGAGAGAGTGCGCGCGAGGGGGGAAGAGCGTACGCGTTCACTGGTAGTAGGATTATTTTTTTTATAAAAAAAAATAATAAAAACTTGTAACTCAAAAATCGTGAGACCAATTCCAACATCAGGTTCCCACATAATCAGCGAAAAAAAAACATCTATATAACATACATATATAGAAAAAGAAAGAAAATATCCACAGAAAAAAATAACTCCTTACTTGCCATTTTCTCAACTTACAAAAAAAAAAACTTGCATCCCGCAAACCCATCATCATCTTAAAATGCATTATCAAAAATATAAGATATTATCATTGACCCATGTAAAAAATATACATGGCTATAAAATTCTTTTTATATAATTTAGATGAGGGGGAAGGGAGATTTAGCGATATTTTGGTGTTTCTTTTAATATATATTATATTTCAAAAAGAAATTCGGGAATGAAGCAACACACTTCCTTCCCTCCTTCACGCGACCTATTATAAGAACAGTAAAATTCGTTGGAAATGGAAGCAAAAATAAAAGCGATCTACAACTAGTACTAGAGAGAGAGAGAGCACATCTGCCACTTCATTGTTACTTATTTTTTCTGTATGTATATGACTGTGTTCCGACTCGACTTTCAAACGGTCGTTTTCTTCTCTATTCTGTTTAAAGAGCATATCACTTTTACATGACATTACTTCTATTTTTTATACCAAGGATTGTATCTCAGTCATAGGTCAGGAGAAGTAGAGGTTTTGAAGGACCAGATGGGATTCAATGATCTAATTAATGTATTTATCCGGGTTGTTATCACAGCGGAGCAAAGGGGTCAATAATATTTTCCGTAGTAGTAGTCCATATTAATCGTATAATCACTCAAATCAGCCCTCCTTTCCCCAATACGAATTTGTGATTACGAAACTGTTTATTTATTAATTAAAACCAGGAATTGTCCTCATATTATTATAACTATAATTAATATTGACGCTCCGTTAAAGCGCAGAAATTATAAAGAATGAGCCTCAGCTGTCCCTATTCAAAAAGTATCTTTAAATAATAAAAGAATCCATATGCTTCCAAGAAAGGAAGGGGGCAGATGCATTGGTCCTATGTCATAAGTTTTTAACGGTTTTAAAGAGATGTACTTCTTCTCCTGACTGACACGTGTGCTATACATTGATAGACCTAATATGTTCAATCCATAAGTACTAAAAATCATAATGATTTCCCGAAAAAAAATACCCTGTGAGAATCAGCTGTGCCTTGGCACTACAATCGTTTCCCTTATTTTATCAATCTAATATATAATAATAAAGGTAAACAACTATGGGAGTACTATTACTAATTACTAGACAGAATACTCTTTTCAGAAATGGTCTCTTGAAAAGTGTCAAATGTCGTCTTTAAATCGTGTTAATAATATGTATCTTATAATGTCCACTAATATATATATAAATATATAGATAAATTGTCGGTTTTCTTTAATGGAGGAACATTACAATGGTTTCAAATGTTGGAATTTCAATTATTAGGAGTAGGTACATTAAATAAAAAAAATTGTTGGTTTTTTTTTGCATCTGTGAATTAAAATATAAAATAAAATATCAACATGTATTATATTATATCTATAAAAATACATAAATATTATATATAGATATCCATATTAAAAAATGAAGGTAGATTCATGTGACAAGTGAGCCGATCAGAGGCTCCTTCGTTAGTCCTTTTGACCATCATGAATCATAATTATTATTAGTATTCTAATAATTTTGAAAGACATAAAGATTCCAAGTAAATCTATCTATTCCATATGAATGACAATATATAGTACACATCTATCCCACGATACAACACGAAGCGTGTAGCAACGTCGAAATAATGACCAAAAAACAACAAAAACATCGTTTTAGAACCCTCTACTAGTAATATGTACATAGACTTAATTACACTATAAGACTCTTTCCCACGGATTCATTTCCTTTCTGGTTCGTTCTTTGCCACATATAATAAAAGTTAAAACGTAACATATAAATCACAACTCTAAGACTTGAAGGCCTTTTAGCTCCATACATAAGAGTAATTTCAACGCGCTAGATAAAAGGAATGTCCGATGATGGACTTCTGTTTCTGCTGAAAAAAGACTTCTTTATTACCTGCACTTGGCGGATTGGGAGTCCACGGAAATACATTGACCACCATTTTTACAGGGTGTTGGTGAACAGGATTTAAAGCCGGCTGCGGTATCCCAGGAGGACAACAGAGCTAGGAACAAAAGAAGGAATACGGGTCGCTCCATAGTTAGCTATTATTATCTAGAAATGTTGTAACGAAACTACACTCCGTCTATCGAATTATTGATGGACGCATAGGAAATAATATTGATAATATTACAACAGGGATCACTATCGTATATAACTGAATGGAAAGGAAGATCACTTCATAGTAATTATTCTTATAATATCACACACATCACTCTCCGATGACGGAGTCCACGAGTTGTAACTTGTAGTATGTATATAATATAATATTAATATATTCCTCACTAAATAGGTAATTCGGATATTGAGGAGATCTTTTTTTGTATAGACAAAATCCGTCACAGAGTCCACCCTCGTCACCTTCTAAAATAACACTAACTACTAAACAATAAAAAAATTCAATAAAAAAAACGCGATGGATTAGAACACACAGAGAAAAGGAAAAAAAACCGGCGCGCGCGCCCATATTTGAGCCCATTGGTTGTACAACTACTACATAGACTGACTACTCCATCACCACCACCATCAGGTTAAGGACCACCTCTTCTTCTTTTTCCCCTCCTTTTCCACCTGAATAGAGATACATCTCTCATCTTTTTTTTCAAACTTCAAATCAAACTGATCCTGGAGGCAAATACCAACTTTATATATTTTTACAAAGTAAGAGGGGTTATAATAACTTTAATAATAAGATAGTACGTAGATGATACCTGGAACCACCTGACTCAATGTGTCCTTTTTTTTCTCCCTCTTTCTTTTGTTGTTGACCATGCTAAAAAATCAAAAGGGTTTGGGACAGGATGTTGCCTATGAAATCTGAACAGAGGGGAGTTAGGGAATGATTTGAACCCATAACGAAAGAGGATGTTTTTATTTATGATTGACCTCTCCTATATTATTATTTTAAAAAATAAGAAAAACAACAGCTCTAGTTCGTTCAACAATTATTATGACTGAGTAGAAAACATATTGAGGAGAATGAAAAGGATAAAAAGTCATGGTGTACAAAAACATGGGTTAAAAACCTTTAGAAAAATATAATAATTATATTTTTTTTTTGTCAAAGGGATTTCAATTCTAATCGTAGTAAAAGGGAATTTTACTGATAAAGATTATTATTAACGATTTTTTATTAGATTAATGTTTATATATATATATATATACCCCATTTATATAGATATATATTATAAAAAGATAAGGAAATCATTACATTATTATACCTAGCTAGTGGCTACCTTTATATTTTTATAAAAGATACATATTAATTTATAGAACACAACCTGTTCCGTCTCGTTCTGAATATAATTTTACATTAACTTTAATAAATAAATTAACATGTATTTATTTCGTATATATTTTACGATTATTGAACTAGTTCTTTTAATAATAAAAATTGCATCCTGGTCTTCTATCACCTATGTGGGCTTTTTCATCATCATGAAACAGATATGTCCTTTTATTGAATTTATTTTATGGAACTGTAACATCGTGTATGTCAAATTTACGGCCTTTCAAGATAGACCCTCCAGCTGAACGATCGACGTGTTATTACTCATTTTCCATTAGTTACATACATTGATACAGTATCTAGATAATATAATGTTGTATTCATATAACTAAGTAGTAGCAGGGTACCAAGAATTATGATGAAACAAAGGGATTTAATTGCTTGATTTGAGAGGATTCAAGTTTTTATTAGCCCATTACTGACTAACTTAAATACATTTTTATATCCCTTACAGTCCATTATAATGTTTATCATCATTCAAATATTATATACATATTAACTGAGTAAAGGAATCACGTCTGATAAGGACTAAAACATCATATTATAATTTATATCCTTCTTTCCTCAGCTAACTACTCTAGAATGGGGAGCAAATGGGGACAAGATGAAATGTACTTATACAACAACTAAGGAAGGATGGCTCTTCATGGTCATTGATTAGGTGATTTTCAATTTGTGGAAATGTTTTATGATTTGATTGTCCCAACAGCCGTTTATGCGGTCACTGTAATAATTATTTATATTAATCAACAAGTTTTTGATGTTCCTTTTCGAAAAACATGCTTCACAAAAATATTAAAACAATTAAACTATAATCCGCCTACATCTTTTGTGTCATTAATTCACCTATAAATGGTTATTTTATTTCTTCGTTTGAATCTGGATCAAGGGGTTATTTCTCCATATGAATATACGATATATTAAAAAGCGATGATATCTCTTTTGCAATCATTTCTTGGCTAGTGTTGGATCTGTAGAATAAAAGACTGCAGTCTTATCAGTCGGTCCTAATAAAATTTGTCAGTCCTTGGACGGGTCCTTATCGGTCTTTTATAATGGTAACTACAACAGCTGAAATAACATAGTTTACTAACGACGTCACAGAATTTGTATAGCTAAAACGTATAATATTCGATCAAACGAATATCATACGTTCTATCTTCATCAAGTACATGTGTGCGCGTCTAAAACTGAACACTCTGAAATTTTAAAAAATAGTTAAATAATTCTGTAATTTTTAAAGTGGTCGACGAATTAATTTATTTAACATGAAAGATGAGTCTTAGACACATGTCTATTCAATATGGCCGCCTATGTTCTCCACTACCAACTCCAGCCTGGACCGGAACTTGCTGCATAACTTGGCGATGAAGCTCTGGTCGAGGTTGGATCAGGCATTCTTGAGGGCATACTTCAGATGGTCCTTGGACTTGTATTATACTCCAGACAACATCCCCTTTAAACGCCCAAACACTGCGAAGTCAAGCGGCGAACAATCAAGCGAGTGAGGCGGCTTTTTCTTAAGCTTGTTGAGAAGAATCTTCGACCTTGCGAGGCGTTTTTCCTTGTCTACAGGCTTGAGAGCTTGACGAGGGGTTCTCTTGTAGACCTTAAGGCCAAGATCTTTCTAAACTAGCCGATCCATGGTCCTTCTGCTGACGTTGAACTCCCTGGAGAGGCGGCTGACAGTGACTTTGCCTCTCTTGTCCTTGACATACTTTTTCACGGCAGCAACCATTTTGTCCGAACTTCGAGGCCTTGACTTAGATCTTGTGTCGCCTCAGGAGTCCCTTTGTCTACCACGCTGTAAACGGTGGTACGGCTGCAGTTAAGAACCTTGGCAATTTCAGTGGGAGTTTTTCCCCAAGCGGAAAGTTCCAAAATTGCGACTCGACGTCTCTCCATATTATCGGCTGTTGTTTCACTGTTTCTATTTAGATTTTGCTGGAGTTTTGTTTATAACTAGTCAAGACCCTTCCCTCAAAGTATAAACCGGTTTCAACTCAATAAAATCACGAATATGTGCATGGCGTAAAATTTAATGGAGTGTTCAGTTTTAGACGAGCACACCTATATTATACGTCCTAACCAGTGGCGTCACTAGCACCTTTCTTTTGTGGGGCCCCAACACTAATCCTGGTGGAATTGTTTCGTCTCCTGGAACATACGCGTCTAACCACGTTTTTGATATTTCGATCATGTCGAGTGTTCCTCACTCTTTTTTATACTATTGATACATATGTACATCCTCTTTGTAATTTAATATATGTAGAAGATCAGCCGTCAACTCTGCGATTTGAGGAAGCTAGCATCATCATTTAGATACGAGAAGAAAGAATAATATGGGTTGTAGTTTATGTACGTGTCAGTGAGCAATCGTCAATCATTAATTGCTCCTCATGTAAATATCTAACATGGGCGTGAATGCTCCAGATGTGATAACTTAGCGTATTCATCTTTATGATATTAATATATTTATTTATAAATTAACACTTACTTAATCTTTCTTAAGATTAATTATATCTATATAATAACATGCTGAAATGATTGAGATTATAATCATTATCATCAAATAATAATAGTAAGGAAAGTTGTTTTTTCTTATTAAATAAGATCCTACTATGACATATTTTACGATACATACACATAAATAGTTTAGTATTAAAACTATAATATAGAATTGGAATTTACAATTAGCTATCAAGTTATTTTTCTATATTACTCACACATACATTCCTATCGCATTTTTGAACAATCCAATTGTTATTATGATTACTATTCGTATAGTTTGTTTGTTTTATATTGCTTTTAGGGACCATTTAGTAACCCGGAACTCGATGCTAATTCTTTCTAGAAGGAAAGCCAAGAAACGATGCAACAATTGAGTTATGAATCAATGTTTTCCATTAGAAATAATGGAAAACTTGGGGTGAAATTATGCTGCAGAGATATTTTTTTTTGGAAAATATGATCCTGTGTCAGTGGCGTCCGCAGGATTATATATATATTTCTTTGGGGGGGGGATACAGTATCTCAAGCCCACACCCTGCGGACGCCTCTGAAATTGCAATATATTTATTAAAGCAACAAAAAAATCTGAAGAGTCGTTAGAGAGCTGAATGGGTTGGCTTTTTTAGTGAGCCTAACCGAAAGAGCTGGTTCTCTAAAAAGTGCCGGAATCCCTATCACTACCTTGAATAATGATATTATTTAATAAAAATAACTTAATGATGTTACTCACAAAGAGGGCGCTCTGAAAATCCTTCTGAGCATTCACCATCTTTTTTAACAGCAAGCTACAGACTGTCACGCCACCTGGCATATATTATCTATCTTTTTATTTTGCTCATGTCCAATTAGAAATTTGTAGATTTTATTTAAAAGTGCATCTCTAGTTAAATAAGTCTCTTCGATCAAATGATAGTTTTAAACTATTGTTATACTTCTTCTTGAGTATATCAACTAATCCCAGGTAATGGAATACAATGCCTATTGACATAAATATTTCTTATGAAATTTTGGGATATATGTATTGTTATAATATGTAAAAAAATATATTGGGTTCCTATTCTTTATTTTTTTTCAAGATTGTTTTTGTGTTAACTCACTACTAATGCTAGATCAGCTGAGTTAAATAATATAATTTGAATAAGAAACACATCATCAAAACAGTAAATTGAACAATCACAGCAAGATGCCTTGAAATTGGAAATTACCTGCTGTATTAGTGAGTTGGTTTTTTGGGCAATTTTTTTATTTTTAGCTAGCTAAATTCCACTGCAAACTCAAATTATATATATGCAGTCTAACAGATTGTTTCCGACGCACAAACTGTATTTTGTTTACAAACGTTATGGGAGTTCTTGTATTTTTTTTTTTTTTATAGCTCAGAGGCAAAGTTTTATCGAAGAGTTGTCTCGGAATCTGAGTATGCCGAATACTTAAGCGTTCGAGTTTCCTGGCCCTACTGTACCTACCCATAGATATTACATTATATATCCTCAATACTTCACGAAAGTATAACCACAATTAAATATACACAAGTGAGAGTTGAAATGGGATCATCCTTCTTCTTTATAAATATAATTTCATATAACTTATGAATGGGTGGTCAATCAGTTCACTCATATAAATATTAAGACGGAGACATTGAAATCTAATTTGTAACTCTTTCATGTTCCTACCGACAGAATATCGGCGACATATAAAATATAATTGACTCTAGCGTAAAGTTGGAATGTCTCAATGTTTAATTAATAATCTTTCTAAATGTACTAAAAGGGAGACTAACTGTCCTCTTTTGCCCGAATACATCCTCCCTGTACATCTTGCCCGGGTACTTTTTTTTTATTCACTTAAAATGAAAAAATAAGAAAAAAAGACAGAAATAAAATTGTGAAATCAATCAAAAAAAAAAAAAAAAGACATTTTTCACAGCACCATCATCGACTTTTTTTCAAATTTAGCACAAATTTTAATATTAGTTAAAACTCAGAAATCCAAAATTTCAGCCTTTTTTGTTCTCCGGTTCAGGATGTAGAGGGTTCCAATGTTTTGCCCTCCACACCGCCTTTCCTATTTTTAAATCCCTGTATTTTGAATGTTTTTGAAGATATTGATCTTCTTTAAAAACCATTTAATAGGTACATGATTATTTTATCTTTTTGTTGCGTTTTATTGTATAAACCAAGATTATGAGTTTTTACCCATAAGGTCACGATGTCAATATTTTGACCTCAAAAAAAAAAAAAAATTAAACATGTCCATTTTCAATTTCACTTAAATGTTTATATATTAATTTGTAATATATTATAAACATAAACAATAAGCTTTAAGGATGCATTCGATTCCAATTAAATACTACAGATGAAAAAGTGTGCGTAGGTAGAGCAAATTTCTGAATATACGAGTATATCATAAAAAAGAAACACGAATCCAGTTTTTTTATATTGGATTCTTAAATTTAGTAATTTCAAAAAATTAAAAATACTCATTAGTAGTTTTTGTCTCAGTCCTTATTTAGGACTGAAGACTGCAATCCCTTCCATTTCAGTAGTTTAGTTCAGTCCTGCTAATTACTCCTTAAAACTTATAAAGATCGACCTTGATGACATCCCTCAACTTGATTTCTTCTTTTCTTAATCAGTTCTAATACTAACAGTCCTAAGGACCAATAGGATCAGTCCTAAGACTGAACTGGTCCGTATAAAGAGGGACTGACACAACACTACTACTTAGCTCATAATATGTCCACTTTTTGTTAATCAAATTATTCCCTTAGGGGGCAAGCCCCTCCCAGATATTCCAAAATCTCAAAATGTCCTTCCAAATTTTACATCACTTATTTAGTGACAACTATTAATGTATCATGAATGATGTCCTTGTCAATGATGTCTTGTACACATGGAATATACAGGATGTGCTTTAATTATGGGAATAAAACTTTAAAAGTAAACTTTTTTAGCAAAATGTCGGTATTTCGAGCCAATCATTATCACACAAGCTATTACGTCTTTTTTATTTTTGTTTTTTTGATCAAAATGATTATTCAAGTTCACCATGAGCAACAAAATATCTCTTAGAATGTTTGTTGTTGACCTTCATAAATCTGAAAAAACATCATAGACATCGACCGATCCCTTGGCTATACCAAAGTGACCCAAAAGTTCGTTCGTCTGGAGCACCATTAAGATGTATGATGAGACTGGGGAAATCAAATTCTTGCCAAGATGAGGTTGTCACTTGAATAAAAGAACTTCAAAAGCTATCGAAAGGATTTGAGAAAAGATTAGGAGGTATATTCACCGGAGCATGAGAAAAATGACCGAGAAGGATGGTGAAAAGTGGTCAAAAGTTATTTTAAATTTAATATTTATAAGAAACAGAGAATTATCTTCATTTCTGAGGCAAGAAAGAAGGAAGGATGACCTGGTGCAAAGTTTTGTCCTCGATTTTGGACTCCATCAACCACTGTCCTCAATCCAATGGCCTTCTCAATGTGATCAATTCTTGAGACAAAGTCCTTTACAAATTCTAACAAAAGTATTCCGGCCTGAAAGAAGCATTGAATAAATAATGGACAGCATCCTAGAGGAGGAGGTCCATGCTTGGTCTGTACAGGTCCCAAGTACTCAGACAAGTTACTAAGGCAAAAGGATAGTCATTGTATAACTATTTAAAAATATTTTTTTATTCGAAATTCCCTCTATACTTTGATTACAATATGAGATAAATATTTCAAATGAATTAATAAATAAGATAATTAAATATAAGCTCATTCACCTAATAAAAATATTTTGTGTATTTTGGTACACGTTTGATGTTTCTTTCTTTTAAAAGAACAAAACTTTGGCCATAATTTGTAATGTAAATTGATATCTTTTTTTGTGATCATATAACCAATAAATCCATCTTTTTTATTGAGTATCATTAATTAATGTTCATTTACATACATATAATCTCAGACACATCAAATATGGCGATCAAAGGTTCGGAGTAATATATTTTGTATTGCCGTTATAGTTTAAATACCAAACGAACATAAAATATATATCAATGTATGTACAATAGTTCAATTGAACGCTGAAGTGTTGAGTTGCAACTATAGAATAATATGATATGAAGTTCCAAACTGTTTTTTGTAAAATCCACTGAATTGAGAATCTGAAGTGTTTGAAGAGAAGATTTTCTCATATTACAAAGCTCCTCTTTTCCCTATTTATCTTCATATTCCAATCCCATCTTGTCACCAAGTCATAGATAAAATTATGGTGAAACACATTTATTTGGTCATTTATTGATGACGTCTTATATAAAGAGGAACGGAGACGGGAGGGCAGGAAGGTAATATACCCTACAACGAAAAACCACTAGTAATCTTTTCTTAAAAATAATTTATTACAAAATGCAAGTCCCGAATATTCAGGTAAAATTTCCCTCGGGGAGTTCAAATTCCACACTGAAAAATACCTTATGGTAGGCTTATGCTATAAGTAGAGATGGTACTAATGATTTTAGACCGTTGTTACTAGTGATATGCTGTGACCTGAATTTTACTGTATGATTATTTTCGAATTTCTAAAAAAACCCAAAAAACACTAGACCTATAATCGTTAGTCGCTTGAATCCTCCTTACCTTCTAAACAATACTCTTTTTTACCCTTTCCCTTTCTCTAACTGGATAGAGTATGGGGGTAGATGGAGAGGAATGATTTCTATAATTTAAATTAAAACCTGGTATAAGATATGCAGGGTTGACCATTTCCCAATTTTGTAATTCAAAAATATAAACAAGGCCTTTAGAGTCACATAATTCACCTTTACTTTCCTCATCATTAAAATTCTTAATGACAAATTTATTATTATTATTATTTGTCGAATACATATTAAAATTTTGAAACACTAAATTCATTTAAAGATCTAAATACTTTTTAAACAAACAGTAACAATCATAATCTGTTTATCTAAATAGTAGTTACATCTTGAAATTAATTTATTGCTTAAAAATTTTAATATGTATTTTAAAGTTAATACCCTAATACTGAAACGCTGCAAAAGGAATGTGGATTACCTTTAAGCATAAATTACAAGGAATACACCAAACAAATTTGTAGCTAGTATAGCAATAATCAAATTTGAACAGTTGTTTAATAGAGTCCCCGCCCTCATGCATTTAGAAATATTCATTTATCTAAATTAATACTGACAATTTTGTCGTTATGTCTATTGGTCTGAGGAGGACTTTTGAGTATGTGCTTAATAATTAGTATAATTCCAAGCAATGTCGAGTACTCCCGCTAGGCTTAAAACATTCAAACAAAGATTACTTTTAAAACAAACTGGGATTAAAAGTACACCTTTCACAATAGTCAACAATATTTTGACTATTGTGAAAACATAAATTCTAAATTTAACAGGGAAGGAAGCCAGTCTAGGAAAATTGACATGTTAAAATGGGACTGAAAACGAAAACAGAGAATCCCAAGTTTAGACGAGTTTCGAGGTTTTGATGGGTTACGAGGATTTGAGGAGTTCCGATTAACACTCGGTTTTTTATGCACACAAGTCGAGTTTTTTTTGTCTTTTTTTATTTACTTTATAAAATTCGAGTACCAATTTACGAGTTTTGCTCTTGGCACATCACTAGTTGTTACTATCAGCTGCCAGTTATATGCTTGAGGGAAGGGGGAGGGCGGAATTGAATTAATTTTATAAAGAGAAGAACCTTCAACATTTAAAATAGCATTAGTGCAGTAAAATTATCATCACTATAACTAAATTAATATGTCATATCCTATCGTATATTTATTTTATTATGCATTTTTCAAAGAATTTACATCAAACATAGGTTAGAATGCTTACATCAGAGGGAAAAGCAAATAGCTTGTCAACATATTGAATAATGAACAAAAAAGAAAAACCGTTTTTTCTTTTCTAATTTCTAAACTTAGCACTTTCCTTACAAAAATGTCATCTCTACTTATAATTTGTATCGATGTTTATTTTGTTTACAAGTTGCTACTTTTATTAGCAAATGGTACACATTCCTACTAAATAATGAAATTAGGAGTACCTGTCATAAGGATATTGCCATAATTAAATATTCTTCGAATGGACTATACCTGCAATGCCGGTTTTAGACTGAGATAGGGGCTGTTGGTATTGTGAATGAAAGGCCTCATGTTTTGTCGTTGTTACTTGTACAAACAAATTGTACCAAAAAATTAGATGAATAATCAATTTTGAATGAAGAATTAAGGTACATATTTATGCAATAATTGGTTTTTTATCATTTATTCTCAGACCTGGGAATTTGATCGTATGATCTTTTTTGGAAAATAAATCCTTTAACCAATTTTTTAACTGTTTTACTATTCAAAAAATGTCTTACAAAACAATAAAATATTCACTAATACAAACATTTCTTCATATAGGGGAGGGGATGTACAACCCTTCCAGCCACCCCTGCGCACGCCCCTGATATTAAAGGTGTAATTTTAATCAATCAAAAGAATACGATAGTATTAATTGATAATATTCATAATTCAAATGGCTAATACTAAATAAGATGCTATGCAGGGACGTCCGCAGGATTATATATATATTTATTTTTTTTTTTTTTTTGGGGGCTACCACTAAAAAAGGTCATTCAATGAAAGCTTGTCTTTTATAATAATAATAAGAAGGTTATCAAAAATTTGTTTTTACATTAAAAAAAAAGATTATTTCGTCATTCAAAAAAAAAATAGTATTTTATAAGAGAATGGTCATCCCCAAAAAATTCAACTTTCCCCCAAGAAAAATCCTAGAGAAGATTTTGACTGTCTTGATTGGTGAGAAAAAGAATCAGAGAGTTAGTGAACTGTGGAACAAAAAAAAAGTTGATTGAAGGATTTGTTTATGAGCCTTATAACTTATCAAACTAAATTCGTATGATATATTTCCTCATAAGTATGCAAAAAGAGACGTACTGTGACAAGTCGTAGGCGGTATTCATATATAGAAATAAAATCAAAATAATCCTTCCAAAAATAATAGTATCACCAGTCTACTTGTAAATGCAAAAATAAGTAATCCAAGTTCCTACCATCATTTACCTACGCATTCTTGTCCATAATGTCATTAGATCTAAGGCCAATAGAATAAATTATAATTCATCAGTTTGTGCCTGCCAATACGTTATACGTTGTGTTCAAACTTTCCGTTCTTTGAGGCTAAATAAATATATTATTATATTTTTCAATAAGGAATGCCCAAACTAAAAGTATAAATACTATCCGCTAGGCGGAGTGACAGTTTGTAGCTTGTTGTATAAAAAGCTTCCGAGCATTCTCAGAAGAATTTTGATATCCCCCTCTATGCGAACAACTTAAGTACATGTTATTTTTTAATTTATATTAATAAAGCAAAGTTTGTATGTCCGAATGTATGTATATTTGACAATAAGTCACAAGGTGCACTACATATAATGATCATATATTTTGATCAAATAAAAAACAATGTTATTTTGCAGACTTGTGCATAAAGTGTCAAACTTGTTTTCAGGGTGCACTGCATATATCCCCTAACGTAAATTATACAACATCTTTGACATAAAAAATAATAAGTTAGTCGTATTAATTAAATATTGCGGGCGTGTGCATGTATATCAATTTTTTTTTTGTGATTGGTTTCGTATTCATGTGCATTTTCAGTATGTGTTAAGATTTGAATTAAATATAAATGCTGGTATTTTTAAACGAATTTTGTTTTTATTAGTGAGCGCTTTAAAGACAAAAGTACGTATCAGGCATCCAATCATTTTTTTTCTTCTTTCTAAAACTCTTATTGTTTCTTTCATTCTTGAGTATTGAGAAGTTTCGGGTGAGTGTGCTCATGAAAAGCGGAGAATAACACTGAAGATTTTTTTGGGAGTTATCTTCTATAAAGCAAAATTTGTCTTGTACCGATGCTTTATTACTCTGTCCAGGTACTATAGCTAGTAAATAATATTATCATTCGAGGAGTTGTATTATTTTTCCAAAAGACAGGGTCACTCTCTGTCACTTTGTTTAAAAACGAGAATAAGTAAACAACGCTCATGAACCTTGTCTACTTCTTTAGCGTACTTTGTTTATTTTAAAGGACTTAAGATATACAAAAGACCTTTGGTTCATTTAACTCATTTATTGAGTGAACGAATTCCTATGTATGTACATAAAAAATCCTATAAAGATTCGGATAAGAAAAGCTTGCATTGGAATTTAAAAATCTAAATTATCGCTGTATGATCTTGTCGCCATAAAGTAAAGGATCTTAATATTCATTCATCAATGAAGATTTTTGAATTGATAAGTTCCAAACTATGTACATTGAAAAATAATTCTTTCAATAGCGTGGAAAGGAATCAAATCCTACAATAATAGGTAAAACTCTCAATTCTCTCGCATATTGACCTTTTGATACCCTTGAGTTTGATAAAAATATTCACGAGTTTAGAACAAACAAGCAAGAGCACGTAGGCGAGATATCAGTGGATAATGTCTCTTGTAGATGGTAAAATATGAATTATGATGCCTCAACCATTCCAGAGGAATTTGTCAAATATATAAACTTTTAACACAATAAAAACCCGATTTAAAGATATATGCCAGATAATGATGCTTAAATAATTATAATAGCTGTAGCTCAACCCCAAATGTAGGATTTTTGCGAAAAAAATATTAATGAATAAACCGGGAAAAAATATTTTTAAGTGTTTATTTTCTACAAAAAAGGGTCATTCGATCAAATTTTGCAGCAGAGCTAAAATTTCCCAAATTATTCACCAAAATAATCAAGCCCCCTCCCCCTCCCCCCAAAAAAAATCTTCGGGACGGCCCTGCATAGTGATGTGGAGATAGGTTTCAGACTGGCGTAACCGGGATCATTGATGTTTACAGAGATGTACGATGCTTCACCTAACTCTTATGAACCAGTTTATCAATTATCATCCTTTAAATTCAACAAACCTATTGATACTTTGTAATAGTGAGTACTTTTTATTGTCTATGTGTAATGCATTCGTGTTTTCCTTCCCCCTTGTTCTTCTTCTTCTAGTCTCGTATTTTCTTGTATATATATATATATATTAAAGTACAGTGTTTTATCTAGTATAAATAGTCATGTATTTATTAGAGTAGGTTTGTGTATTATAAAGAATTCACATGTTCCTCTAAATAAGAATTGTCTTATTACTCCACGCCTTTCCTTCTCCTCATTTCTCTCGGTCGTCCTGGATCTCTCCACCTATAAATAGTTTGTGTCTCCTCTTCCTCGTCAAGACACAACACTATGGCGGTGATTCCCAAGCTTTTCTACTAACTCCAAAGCCTCCGTAGAATTTTGTAATATTTTGCGACATATAAAATATGCTCAACCATTTTTTTTTTTAATTACTTATGTCAACGCTCGTGGAGCCCTTGATAAGCAAGTAGTCTGAAGAACAAAAGATCAGAAACATCTTGTTTGGGCATCACTGATCTATATACTATGAGCCAGGAAGTTGTGGGGTAATTGCCCTTGTTCCGCATAATAAAAATTTAGGTAGGTGGGAGATGAGTGATAACTTAATAAGTTATCCGGAGAGGTTATAAAATATGTCCTAGCCAGAGGGAGCGGTTTTTTCTAGTTGGCAATTTGAATAGCCTGTTTTATTTTACAAAGCTTTTGTCCTTATTATTTACTTTTAATAAAATACGAAGAGTAACAATGAGGGTTTGCTCGGAAGTTTTAAGTGTAAGTCTTTGTTGGAGTTGGAGTAGAATTTAAGATCGACGTCATAGTAATTCCAGCCTATATGTCTTTTTTATATACGGAGTGGGATTTGTGTATAAATCCTTCATCTCATAGCTACTCACACCTAATTTAATAAAACGATGTGACGGCTCTTCTCACAAAACCTTCTTCAAATTGACAGGATTTTCGGTTTATTATATTTTTATATACATGAAGAACATCACTGGTTCTCAGTCTAATAAAACTGACTATGATAACTCAGAAGTAGAGTTGACATTTTTGTAAGGAAAAACTAAGTTTAGGAAAAAAGACAAAAACGTTTTTTGCAGCTAAAAGAGATTAGATAAAAGGTTGAGTTATAAATCAAAAAGTGGTTGGCGTCTCAAAAAAACAATTATAAGAATAACTACGTTTTCTAACTTTATCAAAATCAAAAAAGTTATGGGCAATAAATGAAATCAGTGGGAATTAAAATTTTGTTTTTCTAGGTAGAAAAAAATTAACTTACAATGAAGTATTGGATTCGTAAATAGAATAAAGTTTCTCGAAATTTTTCAAGTGATTTGTTTGCATATAAATTTGACACATAAAAATTGATATTAAACTGAAATATATCTCATTTTCTGAATAATTTTTCAATTTTGTATCATTTTTTGTCTCCTTTTTTTCATCAAACGTCAATTTTTAAGAAAAAATGCCACAAAACAATCCATTTTGGATACAAAATTTTAGACTCAAACATTAGAATCTAGTATTTTCAATAAAATATGGTACTTTCAATTTCTGTAACATTTTATTTCATAATTTTTGTAATATTTGCTAAAGTGATACCAAATAGCGCATAATATGCATAAAAATTTTGAGTATAGATGAGAAGTTCATTGTTAATTTTGTCGACAATTGCCGTATCGAAATTCGTAAATAAAATTAGTATAAAACTGTTTTGTACTAATTGGTAAGTTTATAACTCATTTTTTTTTTTTTTTTAAATTCATAACAATTCATTTTCATTTTAGTATATAATTGGGACTGGGCATCGAGCGAGTGTGTGTAAAAAGCGGGAGCGAGACATATGGCACTATTGATTAAAGTTACTGTCTTGGAGGATGGAATATCACATGATTCTACTATAGAAATGAGAATCTTCTTTCAAATTACACTAGAACAGTTAATATAAAAAGTAGTCGAAATTTTCAAATTCAGGAATACCTGATTTGCTTTGTGAAAATCATAAAAAAACTTCAAAATTTCAATATTATAGATTTATTAGTAAATATTAACAAAAGTCGCTAATATGATACGTCATACAATGAGTGGTCAAACTTATTATTATCACTTAACCGTAGCAGTAGATTACTAGTAATTTAAACATTCTGTCTCCAGCCTCTCCAGTTTTATAATGAATTCTGATATCACGGGCTGGCTAAACAATGCACCATCTCCAGAAAACCTTCAGGACGGACTGCAGTTAGATACCTAATCCGGCAAACTATTGCTAGGGCACCAAAAGTGAAAGTCATTTTTACATGTTCCGTACTATACTGATTGCATGTTTTATATTAAATGTAGCAATAAAGGTTTTTTAATTAATTACGAATTGATTCAACAAATTATTAGGAACAAATGTAAATTATAAACATACAAAAATAATGAGACTTTTTTATACAGAAAAAAATATAGTAATTATGAGTAGAAATAAAATACGTCTTTTTCCTAACATACTTCAAATTCTATGTAGAATCCTTATTTTTCGTCATCTAAGTAATTTGTAAAGCTAAGAAAAGAAAAAGTAAATTAATATGTTCAGTATTTAAAACGACTTATACTTATCTTAAATAAATATTGTACTTCAACATGTTGGAATCCATGGAGCATACCCAATTCTTAACCCGAATAAACTGATGTTAGACAAACTATTTGCACGTCATTTGAAGCTAAGACCCCCTTTGACACCATTTATGCTGTTGTTCTTCACGATATTACTATTGTTCTCTAACACCTTATCTCGGAGATTATGAACATTTAGCTATATGCTAATCCTAAATTTGAAGAAGTATTTGTTTAATTAATTTTTGAATGTTTAAATACATCAATAATAACTTACCCAAGTCTTTACACGAAACAGGTGTTTTTTGGCTATCTTGCATATGTGTTGGTGGTAGGGATTTTGGAGGGCGCAAGAAGAAGCTGCGTGATTTGATTATAAGAATTACTGACATAAAGAGGAGAACTTTCTATATATAAAATAGTATTAGTGTATGTGAAATATTATAGTTATATTTAAACATTATATATTTTTCCTTATTATGACTCTTTTTTAATACATCAAAGGTAAGCAAGAATTATTTTTACAGAAAGATTTTGTAAAACCACGACGATCTATTAAAGATTGTACTAAAAAGCATAAAACGCTTTTTTCTTTTGTAATCTTAAAACTGTTAAATTTTATCTACGTTTTGCACATTCTACATATAAACGTGATACGTAAAAAAATCAAGACTAACTTCAAATCTGAAACATGAAATAGTCTTTTTTTAACTCCCTACTCTCACTTTAGCTGTTTAGAGCTCTAGCATGTACTTATAGAGAAATTGAGAGAGTGCATACTGCATCCATAACCATGATTATAAATTCAAATTACAGGGTGTCCACGATAAATTGGAACTACTTTAAACTTCATCCAGATCCATAATGTGGATATTCGGGGTTAAATCATACTAATATAAAAGGTTGCGTGAAAAATACACTATAACTTCTACCACAATTGTTTTGACAACAAACAATAGTCATCATGGAACAAGAAAGGACAGACACCATCCTCGAATTGGCTCGCGCAGGACACAATCCCTCTGCTATCTACAAGCTTCTTAACTACCCCAAGACCATGGTGTACCGGGTCTTCAATGCCTGGGAGGTTGAGGGGAAGGTCTGCCACAAGGCTCACAACATGAGAAGTGACTGAATCCGCACTCCCCGCTTCCTTGAAGGCCTCCGAAAGTCCATCAAGGCTTCGCCGGGGACTTCCTTGTCCAGGTTGGCCAAGAACCGTGGAGTGAGCAAGCAGTTGGTCTCCAAGGCTGTGAATGAGGACCTCGGGTACAGGTCATACCGAATGGCCAAACAACACATCCTCACGGCATCCATGAAGGCCACCAGGCTCACCAACGGTAAGCGTCTCCTCAATGACCTGAAGAGCCATGGAGGAAGAATCATCTTCTTCTCCGACGAGAAGAACTGGACTGTCGACAGAAGTTACAACATCCAGAATGACAGGTTGTGTTCACTACAAAGTTCCCGGCCTCCGTGATGACCATTGGTGTCATCTACAGCACCGTTGAGGTGATGCCTCCTTTCTTCTTCAACCCCAAGGAAAGGGTTAAAGCGATAAGGTACTGCGAAGTCATGGAGGAGTTCGTCATCCCCTGGATGAAGGATACGGCCGCTGGGAGGGAGTTCATATTCCAACAAGACTCAGCACCCGCACATATCGCCATGAGGACCACTAATCTTTTCAACTCCACGACATCACTTTCTGGGATCGCCACACCTGGCCCTCCAACACACCCGACCTCAATCCGTGTGATTACGGTCGGGAGGGGAAGTTGTAGAGAGAGGTGTGCAAGGTCAGCCACAAGAGCATCACGGCCCTGAAGGGCTCCATTACGAGTGAGTGGAATGCTGTCGATTTCGCGTAAGTCATCAGGGCATGCAAATCCTTTAGGGGCAGGATGGAGAAAATGGTGGCTGCTGAGGGAGGACATGATGAATAAATTTATTGTTTAATATCATGTCTAACTTTTTCATATTAACAAATAAACTCCAAATTCCATTTTTATCAAGCAGGTTGAATTTTAAGATAGTTCCAATTTATCGTGGACACCCTGTATATGGAACGCCGTTCTGTGATAAAAAAAGGAACCGACAAATTTACGTCGTCATCATGACAATTTGAAGAATGTGTTGGAAGAGAGCAGCTTAGCTGTCATGCCCTTTCATTAAATTAGCTGTGTGTAACTATGAGATGAAGGAAATGTTGTCCGTCTCTTCTAATACTCGTAAATGAAGTTTAAATGTTTACCATAAATACGAGATATGAACAAAGCATTAGTGAGCGGAACTCAATGATAAAATCACTCAAATTTTCACTCATTTTTATAAATTTGTATTACTTTTCCGTTTCCAGAGACAATATCAAAAAATTTGAAAGTTAAAGAATAATTTTAAAGATTGCTAAAAATAAGACGGTTGAAGTTATATGTGTCTCAAGATAAGCTAGAATTTTTTTTTCTATTCGTATCTGTGGCTCTCTGCTGTGTTCGGTTGAAGAGTTTGCCTTTCATGTAGCTGGCCACTCTAAGAAGACTCCAACATCAGTTCCCTCAGAGAAAACGCCAGCTCCTTTGTTTGTGGAGATTGCGTGGGAAGTTAAATCTTTCTTTGTGTAAATTAATTTTCCTAACTGAAATACGATCTTTTTAATATTTTTATGTAGTAAATTTACATAAGAACTCAAAATCTATGTTTAATCTCAAACTAATTATCAGGCTTAACTGTAGGATATTGCACAAAAGCTCGTAATTATATGTCCTCTAAGACCCCTAAGTTTGTGGTTCCCAAACTTTTTGTACCCAAGGTACACCAAAAGACAAATAAAAGTTATTGACACACCTATTTTAATTAAACGAATTATTCGGGTTATTATGAGTTATTGTAAATATTATATGGTTGCCACAAATAGTACGGTACTCTTGAACTTGCCGCAAGACACACTGTTTGGGAACCACTACACATTGGCACATAATATTACCTGATTTTCATATGGTTATGTTAATTATATCAATTTAATAATTGTTATTAAAAGTAATTTGAATATTTGCCAGAATTTTCGTTAGATCTAATCAAGCATAAAATGTTACCTTCTGATTTATACACTGATGTCCTCAGCTACCGTTGAGAGAGTATTTTTTGAAGGTGGGCAATTATTTAAGGATAGATGTCAGAGTTTAAAAGATGTAAAGTTTGAAAAAAAAAATACTTTTGCTAATGAATCAAATATTTCATTGTTGAATCATTGTAATAATCATTTTATGGATATTTTTTTATTTTAAATATAATTTTAGATCTTAATTATTAGCCTTCTTTCCCTTCATTTTTTGAAATAAATAATGTAAGTAAATTTAATTGCAATCAAAGAGAGTTGTCAAATTCAATACTACTATAAGAGCGAAAAAATGAGCGTCGCTCATTTTAAATTGAGCGGTAGCACGCTCATTGCTTTAAAAACGGTTGGGAGCAAGAGTGCACTCATAAAATTAGTAACTGAGTGAGAGCGAGCTCAGGATTTCTTGAGTGGACTAATCCTCTAGATATGAATGATATGCATATAAGTCAGTATTTTGAAATTTTCCATAACGAATATCCAGGCTTGTGAGCGATCAGGAAAAAAATTGCGGTCTGATCAGAAATTCACTGCGATATAGCAAATTAACGATCAGAGTTATTTGCGATCAGCGATTCGATCAATTTAATTGCAATCATTTTCAAATATACCATTTCTTTAACCCTATAAATAAACCTATACATGTAATTATATCCTTTTAAATTAAATATACGATTTATATACCTTTTTCAAATTTACAATATTTTACTATAATAAAAAGTATATGTATATGTAGAAAAAGAAACTAAAATATAGTTTGTCGGCGAAAAATAAAATATCTACATAAATCGTTTCTCTTCTAGCTCTTTATGGGATATTAACAGGAGCTGCTTCTCTAAGTTGTCGTCTCACAGTCTCTGTCTAGTCCTCCTCAGGCCTTGGAGAACAAACGCTCGCTGATGGCACTACTTCAAAGCACAACATTTAAAACCCTACTTACCACATAGTTCTATTCTTTTAAATATGGTAATTTTAAGTGAATATATTACCATAAACCCTTCTCCCTCTCTTCAGTAATTGCAACCCCAAAAAAATTCATATTCATAAATATCGACCGAAATCAGTTCCTACGGCATATATAAGGATCGAGACCAAGCAAAGACCCAGTGTATTAGACCAAATACCAAGACTTTGATGTGTCGAGACCGAGACGAGACCGAGACAAGACCAAAACCATAAAAAGCAGTCTCATGACAAAGACCGGTCTCGAGAACCACAGCACTCCCACATGCTATGTAATTTTGTACAAATTGATTGGATCTGTTTCTGCGATATAGCAATATAAAGATCCAGACCGATTGCGATACTTTGATATATATGATATGATATGCCAATTGATCGCCCATCCCAAAAAAACTCAGATCAACAAGCCAGTGAATATCCCGTTGATATTACTTGAGAGGATTTGAGATGATTCTATTTTTTGACTTATGTAATGTTAAAATAATACATATATTAGATATAATTAACATATTTATACATTTATTTTTGGTATTCATGACTCTATTTCACCGTATTTAAGGAGTTATCCGAAAACCCCATGTCAGACATTTATTATAACATCATGTAACTACTCCTTCAAAAATCTATACATAAATTCATCTTATAAAATTACTTACTAAAAATCAACTTTTGCAAATTTTTTGCCATGGCATTAACCAGAAATATTTATTGAAGCTTATATGGCTAAGTTTATATGTAAGTTGAAAAAGGTTACTATTTAAGTATTACAATTTTGTTGATTTATAGAACTCATAATTCCTTTCCGATTCGCTATCTAAAGTAGTGTGACTGCTATTAACAACCGTAACATTCATTTATGACTGTGGCCCTCTATCGTTTACCAGATGTACCTTTCAATAATAAAGATAAAAAAGGATGGGGCTAAAGTGTTTGGGGGGGAGGGGGGGGGGATAAACGTGTCAGGGAATGAAATACTAGGTGGTTAAAGGTTGGAGGTTTTCGCTCCGGAGTAAAAGTGCAAAGGGTCGGTGTTTTGTTCTCCATTTTGATAAACACACGAAGTAATAAGTTTCCAAAAGAAGAAGAATACAATTTCTTGTTGATCCATTGTCGTATTACAAGTTACGATTTTGTACAAGTTGAAACAAAAAAAATTACAGCACTTGGGATGAGGATGATGTAATAATTAAATATTCTATTAAAGATCGATACTTAATTCAGTAATTTGTATTTTAATACAAATTACTCAAATATAAGGATTATATGGGACATTATAAAGTTTATATCCCCACAGTTATATTACTCATAAATAAATAATAACCATTTTATTTGAATTGATCAAAATAAATTATAGTATAATATCAATTAATAGTTGGTAATTATACTAACCAATGTTGTCGTTTAATAATGCACTTAAGACAAAGAGATTGCAACTTGTACCCAAATATATATATTAATTCTGAAAACAACAGCCCATAATATGGAGAGACGTCGTGTCGCAATTTTGGAACTTTCCGCGTGGGGAAAAACTCCCGCTGAAATTGCCAAGGTTCTGAACTGCAGCCGCACCACCGTTTACAGCGTGGTAGCCAAAGGGACTCCTGAGGCGACCACAAGATCTAAGTCAACGCCTCGAAGGTCAGACGAAATGGTTGCTGCCGTGAAAAAGTCTATCGAGGACAAGAGAGGCAAAGTCACCGTCAGCGGCCTCTCCAGGGAGTTCAACGTCAGCAGAAGTACCATGGACCGGCTAGTTAAGAAAGATCTTGGACTTAAGGCCTACAAGAGAACCCCTCGTCAAGCTCTCAAGCCTGTAGACAAGGAAAAACGCCTCGCAAGGTCGAAGATTCTTCTCAACAAGCTTAAGAAAGCTGCCTCACTCGCCTGATTGTTCGCCGCTTGACTTCGCAATGTTTGGGCGTTTAAAGGGGATGTTGTCGGGAGTATAATACAAGTCCAAGGACCAGCTGAAGTCTGCCCTCAAGAATGCCTGAGCCAACCTCGACCAGAGCTTCATCGCCAAGTCATGCAACAAGTTCCGGTCCAGGCTGGAGTTGGTAGTGGAGAACATTGGCGGCCATATTGAATAGACATGTGTTTAAGACTCTTCATCTTTCATGTTAAATAAATTAATTCGTCAACCACTTTAAAAATTACAGAATTATTTAACTATTTTTTAAAAATTCAGAGTGTTCAGTTTTAGACGCGCACACATGTATACTAGCAGTAGTACCTGGAGTAATTAGGCGTCGGGTAAAAGACAAATTTTGCTTCAGTAATATATATATAGAAGATAACTACCCAAGAAATAATAAGTCCAACTCTCCATTTTTCATGAGCACACTCACACAAAACTGCTCAATAATTATATCTATTCTCGCCGCAAGAATGAAAAAACAATAATAAGAGATTGAGAAAAAAAATATTTTGTTATGACGGGTGAGTACTTTCATCTTTAGAGCGCTCACTAACAAGAACAAACAAAATTCCTTTCACCATAAATTCGTTTATATCTTATACAAATCTTAAAATCTATATTTATAAAGCAAAAGATGTCTTTCTGTCTGAATATACGAAAACAAGTCACTCGGTGCAATATAAAAAGTACTCCATGATTTTTTAAATAAACATATTTGGATCTAAGAAATAACAATGTAGTCGTATTAATTATAAATTCCAGGCGTGTACATATAGCTAAAGAGGGGATGTGGGTAAAGAAAAAACTAAGTTATAAATAATAAAATAAATATATTCCTATACTTTATATATTATATATATTTAAATTTTCCATGCACTAATACTATTTAAATTTAAAAGATTCTCATCTTACAGAAGTAATTCATTTTCTGCCTCCAAAATCATAAAACAGGGATTTGATATTAAGAAAGTTCTTAATTAAGGTGTACCATATGTATCACACTTGCCTTTTTTCGTGTTCTTAGGGAGAAAACCATATTTACATATAGCATCGAACTTGTATACAGGATACACTGTATATAACGCTAAATGATGTAACTGATATAAATGTTTTTGAAATAAAAAATGATATTGTAGTCGTATTAATGGAATATTGGAGGTGCGTGCATTGAAGATTTCTTGGAAAGTTATCTTATATATATATTATTAAAGCAAAATGTGTCTTTTAGCCGACGCTTAATTACTCTGGGTACTACAAGTTTTTTATTATTATTGGTATCTTATGTATACCATTCATGTATTCATGAGCATTTTCAGAATATGTCAAGATTGGAATGAACTATAAACGCTGGTATGTTAAAATGAATTTTGTTTGTTTTTATTAGAAATTGCTCTAAAGATTAAAAGTACTTATCAGTCATCCCAACTTTTTTTTCCATTCTTCAGGTGAGAATACATATGAATTGATATAAGTATTGAGTATTTTCTTGTGAGTGTGCACATAAAAACGGAGAGTAACACTGAGCAAGGTTAATAGAAATACAAGGTTTACCATCATAACGTGTGTACGACTGATGTTTCAGTTCCACCACGCTTTTAATGTTGACGTCATATTAGATGAGTGGTTGCGTGTTTGGTCAAAATCTGGTTTTTTTCCCCCATTAGTATGTATGAAATATTAAATTGAAAATTCTAGCAATAGTGATGTCATAGACTATTAGTGGTTGCATATTTTGTCAAAATCCGCCTGTCTTGCCCAGCAGTCGGTACACTACATCAGATTGAAAATTCTAGCAAGCCCGATTACATGATGGTCTAACCTTGTATTTCTATTAACCTTGACACTGAAGATTTCTTCGGGAGTTATATTTTATATTATTAAAGCAAACTTTTTTCTTTTAGCTGACGTCTAATACTTCTGACAATACCTGGTACTACCGCAATTATACTGTGTATAAATTATGATATACAGAAACATAAGAGACCATTAACAAATGACAACAGTGCTCCTGTTATAAATGCACACGCATGTAATATTTCATTAAAACGACTAAATTATTATTTCTTATATCAGAAATATTGACATGATATAAAGGGTTCTTCATTAACAGCGCTCACCCTTTTTTTTTTAAATAAAACGAAAACGGTTTGAGATATCGACAATTTCTTTATTTGCCGTTAAAGTACATTCAAGTTAATTTATGAATGAAATTCGATGTTGTTTGAATGACCACCACGTGCACGTTTTACGAAGTCCAATCGTTGAACCCAATTTTCGACTACTTTTCTGCATAAATTGGCTGAAACTGCAGCAATTTCACGTTGAATATTTGTTTTGAGCTCTTCTAACGTCGACGGATTATTGGTGAAGACCAGGGATTTCACGTGACTCAAAAGAAAATAGTCTAAAGGCGTTAAATCGCACGAGCAAGGCGTCCAATTGACTGGTCCATTTCTGGAGATAAGAAGCTCACCAAACTTACTCTTCAATCAATCGATTGTAACATATCGTCCAAGTCCATATCTTTCAATTCAGGCCAAAAAAAAATCGGTTATCATGGCGCGGTAACGATTTCCATTCACAGTAACGTGGCGATTGTCATCGTCGACGAAAAAGTACGGCCCAATGACACCGCCAGCATGCAATCCACACCAAAGAGTAATTTTTTGGGGATGTAATGGCGCCTCATGAATCACGTGTGGGGGTTTCCGGCCCAATAGTGCATATTTTGCTTGTTAACAAAGCCATTGAGCCAAAAATGTGCCTCATCGCTGAAGATGATTTTACGTTGAAAATCAGGATCATTTTCGAATTTTCCTTCAGCCCATTTTACGAATTCCCGACGTTTGAAGTGGTCAAGTGGCTTCACTTCTTGTGTCAACTTGATCTTATACGGGTGTAGGCCAAGATCTTTTCGCAAAATTCGCCACAACGATGTCATAGAGATGCCCAACGATTGCGAACGGCGCGTAAGAGACAAATTTGGGTCATCTTAAATTGATGCGCTTGCGGCAGCCATATTTTTTACACTTCGTGCATTTATTTGTCTCACTGGCACAGGAACATTATTTAGTGTGTATGTGGACTCAAATTTTTTCACCAAACGTTGAATTGTTGATTTTGCAGGTCGATTACGTTGACCATAAATTGGCGTTAACGCTCTTAAAGTATTGATCAAAGACTCACCACTTTTGTAATAAATTTTAATAATTTTATAGCGTTGATCGAGTGTGTGCTCCTTGATAAAACTACAATTATTTCTGAGCACAGCTGTAAAAAAAAGACAATAACAAATATGATGTCGTTTTTGAAACCTATTAACGTAAAATGTGAGCGGTCCTATTGAAAAACCCTTTATATCAGGTATCACTATACCGTGTTGTCCATTGAAATCTGAACACTCACTCATTCAATAATTAATGAAGGTATTCTGATATATTAAAGCATAAACAATTATTTACAAAAAAAAACTGAGCTCCCTAGCTTACGTACAAGTCGAGAAAATGACACTTGAAAGTGATCGACGAATTTCCATTCGCGCACTCCAAGCCGTGGGTGTCTCCAGGACCACCTTCTACGCCTTCAACAAATCCGAAATGTTGAAGAGGAAAAAGGACTCCGTCAAAAAGACCAAAACTGGACCTGGATGACTTAAAGAAAACAGCCCAGGCAAATCCATAAAGGCCCATGCAAGAGATCTCTGGGTTTCACACCAGACTGTTGAGAGAGTAATAAAAAAAGTGGGTGGAAAGGGCCTTGTGTGTGTGGAGAGGCCTCTTTTGATACCAGAAATGAAATAAACCCATCTCATTTTGGGTCCAAGTCGAGGCAAATAGATGCAGTGTCCGTTATCCAAACACCGATGCCCTCAATGTCAATGTCTGCCAGTACTGGAACGCCATAACAAAGAACTACATCTACAGTGGGTGTCAGGCTTTCTGCCATCGCCTGGAAGCCATCATTGCCACTATGGGTGGCTACATTAATGATTAAGAGAGCTCATACACACATCTATTTATCGCATTCATTTTGTTGAAATACTATTGTTAATTAATAAATTATAGCGTATTGAAGTTTAAAATTCAAAGCGTTCGGATTTTAATGAACCACTCGGTATACAGTGCATCCTGTATATTTGTTCAATATTATATGCACACACCTGCAATATTCCATTAATACATATACATTATTACTTCTTTGATCAAAATATGTTTAGGATATACATCATGGAGGTCACCCGGAGTCTTTTCATATATTCATAGATACAGACAAACTTAGCTTCATTAATATAGATGTGAACGATTATAAAAAGAGTTTATTAGATCCTACATCGATTTCTAAATCAAATAATGATTTCTTTGGAGAACCATTAGTTATGGAGAGCACCTTTCGTAAACTTCAAAGAATTAAAATTAATTCTTCCTTCAATAATATGATGAAAGCTTGCATTTCTTCCACAATAGTTGTTTTAGAGAGGCAATATAAAATGTATTTTGAATTAGACATTGATAACTTATGTGATAGATTGAAGGAAGAAATTACGTCGGCAAGGTACCACACCATAGACGCAAAATAACTTATTGGTATGTTTTCACAAATAAAAATAAATCTTTAAGTGCTACTATGGACTATATATCTTGTCGATTAAGAGATTCAAAGAATCGTACCATACATTATTTAGAAAAGATGGATACTCCACTTAGACAAGACATTATAACAAAGAGTGTAAAATTTGCAAGACATTTTAGAAAAAAAATATAAATAGCATAAAAATGTTGGTAAGGAACTACTGAAGAGAAAGATTTTGAAGGAAACATCGAAGGAAGATAGTTTACGGAAACAAATAGAACTAAAATTAAAAAAAGGATGACTGAAACACAGCATATAATTATTTTAAAAATATCCAAGAATGGACTAAAAATGAGGTATAAATATTTTAAAAGAAAAAGTTATAGGAAAAAATGCATGCCATTTATGACTTGTAGATTCAAAACTTGAAACCTTTAATGCCAAAGTGGAAGATTTTAATTAAGAAAAAATGTGTTATAATATTTCATATTGGTCTCAAACTGAAAATTACGACACCGCAGAAGAAAGTGAAATATCAGTGTTTGCTTTAGGAGCTGATGTTCTAGTTGGAGATTTAAAATTTTTTGATTAACTTAACCTTACAATATTTTTATTATTATGATTTGCAGAACGTATATAAATATTTAATAGTTATGCAATAAATTAGTAATTACTTCTTTGTAAATAGAGATTATTACTGAATTAATAATTATTAAACTACATAAATAATATATCAAATTAATATAGATTTCTAAAATTTTAATTTTTCATTAAGTTTACTTATTATTAATAGGTATGCGTCATGTTTATTATGATTTGTGACGTCATTTTCAAATTTGCAGCGCCAACTAGTGTTCAAATAGATGAAACATACACAAGTTGTTCATAAACAATAACGAGAAAAGGTTTTAATTTTTTGCACCGAAAAATTGCATTTACTAGGGATGTATCCCACCAATTATGGTAATTTTGGTATCAATTCAGGGTGTCCTGTATAAGTTGGCCCAGTGGTCAAAAATTTAATCCGTCTTCTCCTTGAATTGCACATACTAAGAAATGGTTTCTTCAGATTGGCGTATTAAATATGATGCACGAAGTTAGTTATTAATATTATCTCACTCAAATTATGGCCTTCTACATTTAGGACTATCGTAGTTTGAATCACAAAACCTACACTTTCCTACATCTAAATTGTACAAGGTTCAATCGTAAAAGAATGAGCATAACACAAATATGACACTCCTCTCATAATTTATAAGCGCCTACAAATTTCAAATTCTCATAAAAGCTAATGCTCTCAATCAATTTTTAATTTTTTTTCACTAATGAATAGAAAAATATTCAAGATTCTTTATGTTTCAAAAAAAATTATCTATTAATTAGAAGGGTCATTTTTTGCCCAAAACTTCGGATGAATTTCAAGATAAAAAAATAGTCCTATTATTTATTAGCGACATAAAACTTCTTAATCTCATAAAAACGAATTCCGTCAATCAATTTATATATTTTTTCACTAATGAATAGATAAATATTCAAGCTTTGTTATGTGTTTTTAAAATTTTTTCTCTGTCAACTGGAAGGGGTGATTTTTTGCCCCAAACTGTCATGCACATCAGCAGTTAATTACAATCTCTATTCATTAGCGACTACAAACTATTTCATGTCATAAAAACTGATGCTCTCAATCAATTTTTATATTTCTATTAAAATTCTATTAATTAGAAGGATCATTATTGGCCCAAAACGTCGAACCCAATTCGGAGATCATTTTAAGTTATTAAATGAAGCTGTATATTGAAACTCTTTCTTGAATTTTTGCAATGCCAATATAGCTTAAACAATCTAGAAAATTATTAGTGTAAATTTTTTATTATGTCTTTAAGAAAAAGTCATCAAATTTATGATTTAAAAGATCTACATATTTATGACGTTTTATACGTCACAAAACTTGTATTCGATCAGCTGTTCGATCTACTTAATTCTTGCGGGAGAAAAAAGATTAGAGCACGTCCTCTTTTTAACATACCTACTCAATGGATTCATTGTGGTATAATAAAAAAAATGACTCATTTTAATGGAATATCCGCAAGCATTTAGAAAGTAATTATTTATTTTCATGTAAAATAATACATAGATAATAGGCATGTCGAAAAATACCCAAAATCAAACCATGTAATTTGATACTCATCTTTTAAAGTGCTCAGCACTGTGTACATAACATAATATTTGTATTAATATAGCTAATATTCAGTTATCATGATTTCTTAGACTTAGTTATAAAAAAAAAAAAAAAAAAAAAGAATGTATTGATTTAAACCAGACGTTCCCAAACTTTTCCAGCTCATAAACCACTTGTCAATTTTTTGTTTTCCATAGATCTTCTAAGGGGCGTTTTCATGTGACGTCACAATTTTTATATCGTCCATTTTGGGGACCTACAAAACAAAGTTTTATAAGAATGAAAAACTTTTTTCATTAATATTAAGGAAAATAGTGAACAATTGGATGTTAAAATGGGACCAACAAATAAAATTATTTTCTATAAAAAAATCCCTCTATTCCCTAGTTTTATTAATATCAGAGTAATATGTATTAAAAATATGTTATTACATAGTTATTCAATCTTATTTCCATTTTGTAGATATAAATTAACTATTATTATGGAAAGAATAAGATATTTTTCTCTAATTATCTTACTTTTCTTATCTGTAATCGATCCAAAATATATATATTTATACAAATCTAGCCATTTTTAGGAATTTTCATTACATATTACTTGGATGTAATTCCTCAAAAACATCCAACCACCTGTAGAACTCCTGGCTCACATCGAAGAAGAAATCACTGATTTTGCCTAATCTGATGTTATGCTTATTCATCCCACCATGAGTATTTTCCAATATGAAAAATCCATCATGTCTAAAGTGTAATGATAATTAATAATTAAGGGAATAACACTTTTTTCATTCGAATTATTTTCGTGTTTGTTTATTTTTCTTTAATCATATATTTATTCAAGGAAGGTAGGTATGAAACCTTCCTAGTATTTATTAATATTACTTATTTTGTCACTGGTTCAAACAAATTAGTCATGCGAGTAATCCGAGTACAAACATTCCCTATACAAATTTTCCGAATGCGAGCTTTCCTAGATCCAAAATTGAATTGTGTCAAACTTTTTAATATTTTTGACAGCTTACACAGTGATGAAAATTTTATATTAAAAAAAAAAAACTAATAAAAAAAGACATTTAAATAATTTTATTTAACGTTATTTATTTTTATGAATGCATATGCAGAATATTAATTCATTATTAGAATTGTGAAGTCAAAATTGTGGTTTGGAGTAATTTTGTGACCTGCTTAAATATTGTAGCCACATAATTTTTATTTTGCTACGTGACCCCTGACGGCTATATACATATATGTTGTGTACAAGTTATAACTTGTATAATAAAATTGTACAAGTTGCAACCAAAAAAATGATTTGACTAATTTTAAATGAATGATTTACAGTTCTCGAGATTAGGGAATATTCCATGAATGATCAATATATTAATCGTACAATTTTTTACTATTTTAATAAAAAATACGAAAATATAAGTACTCGGTGCACGTTATAAAGTTCTAATGCCCACAGTTATATTACTCATAAATACATAATAACCATGTAATTTGAATAGATTAAAATGAAATGATAGTATAAATTAATAATTGGTAATTAGAATAACCAATGTTGTCATTGAATAATGCATTTTAAGACGAATGTCGAATAAATTGAAACTTGTACAATCTGCTTATACAAGTTGTAACTTGTACATCTATCTCAATTATACACGACATTAATATAGATTAATGATTATAGATCGACTTTAGAAAGCAGTGATTTAAACCAAGGACTACTAGAGATCATTACTAATGAACTAGTTTAAATAGCAATAGTAATGATTCATTGAATCATTATTCATTAATCATTACTATTACTCAGCTAGTAGTCCATGTAAAATTTTAACAAAGGAACAAAAAAAAAGAAGGTTGTTTGTTAGTTGAAATAAGGTTGTCTGTTTGTTAAGTTTTAAAGGTTGTTTATTTACAATTATTTTGACCACGGGACTCCTTTGGCTTTGAATGGATATTTTATTTATTAAATTAACTATTGTCAACATTGTTTATTGATCATTGATGGATAAGTGTAGGATGAAAGAAGTGTTTGAAATAAAAAATTAATTATCAATCCAGTGCTCCGAACTAGAATGTCTTTGTCCTCTGATCCTCAGGCTGCTGCTAATGTGCAGCAATGCTTGAAGGATCTCTATAAGCTCGTACAGAATGTGGATGAAGTCAAGTGAGGCCTTGCCGCGCCACTCTGACCTTTTTTTATTTGCTAATTACTTTTGATCTTGTAGGAAAAACGATGAAACGGTTCTGAGTGCCATTAGTTTAACGCATCGTAAAATAGAGAGTGATGAGAAGTTAACAGCCGGGAATCGTAGTAAGCTTCAATCTCTATACGAAAATGGAATCTCGGATGCTGAGAAGGAGGAGGATCTCTTGCGTCAGGCACTTAGTAAAATATATCAAATTCGACAAATACGCAGTGAAATTCGTATCCAAGCCCGTAATTCAGGGAATAAAGAAACGATTCGTCGTGGAGCTCTCATGAAAATGCTGGCCATTTCTGCAGAGACAATTCCGCTCTGGGTTGGTAGAGAAGGAGAAGAGGCGCCTCCGTTATGTGGAGCTATTCCTCCAGAATCCAATTATACAGCCAATCCGGGAGACATGGCTGCAGCTCTCGTACGAAGTCCTGATGGCGATGAAAATTGGATTTTGGCTGAGGTGGTGAGTTTCAACTCCTCTACCGGAAAATACGAGGTGGATGACATTGACGAGGAGCAAAAAGACAGACACTCTCTCTCTCGGCGTAAGGTCATACCACTCCCCACACAGAGAGCTTCTCCTGAAACGAATCCTGAGGCTCTTTATCCACCGGGAACAACAGTTATGGCGATTTATCCCCAGACGACTTGTTTCTATAAAGGGGTTATCAAAGAGCAGCCCTCCGGAGGAGCTGAGGATTACCATGTTCTTTTTGAGGATCCAAGTTACGCAGATGGATACTCCCCGCCCTTGAATGTGGCTCAGAGATACATCATTCAAGTGCCTGAGAAGAAGAAAGGAAAATAATATATATCATCTCTTGTTCAGTTATTTTTTTTTTTGGAATTAATTATAATTCACCACAAATCAAATCAATGAGTACATTTTTTACGAAGTATTTTTATTAAACATTATTATTTTTTTAATCATATCCTATTTCATAGTTGACGAAGAATTAAAGAAATGAAAAAACAAAAAGAAATTGGTTAACAAATCATATCGTAATTGATAAAATTAGAAAAAGTTAAGAGTAATGATAATACTAAGGAAATAGAACACTTCTACATATTTACTTCAATTTATAATTATTCATATTTCTGAGTTTGTTTGAAAGAGTTTACATAAAGATTGAATTCAGGTCTGTTATTAAAATGATAAACAATACCATCTACTAAATGATATATAAATTCTATTATTTATAATATTAATGACTTAAATTTGTGTGATAGTTTCTATAAATGTAAGTATGTATATATCCTCCTCATAAGTGTATAAAACTTGTCTGAATGTATATCTAAATTATAACAGATTAATTCATGTTGTGTATCTTGTTATTCAATAAAGTAAGTAATGTTTATTATTTGTAAAGAAAGGGGGGGGGGGATACCCTGACCTAGTTTGATTTTAACCAACACTTGGTTCGAGAAAAAAAAAAAAAAAAGTATTAATTCTATGTAGCTTCTATAGAAAAAGGAAGTTTATTTGATAAAGACCTAATTAGAGAATTCATTTCAAAAACAAGGACAACAGGAGAAAGAAAGGGAATATAATAAGTCACCCCTCCACCCAGTAAGGTCAATGTCGAACAAAAAGTAATAATATTGCTCCAGATAATTAATTTATACTTGGAAAAATCAACACTGATAATTAATTAGTAAATCAAGAAGAAGGGAGAGGAGGAGGAGAGTAATTGCCGATTGCACCAATAAAAGCGTAATCAATTTTAAATCAAATAAGTAAAACAGAAGGTAACAATAACAATAATACAATGAACAGAAACAACAACACTATTAATTAACCATAACAAAGTAACCAATTCACATCATTATCATATAGAATCAAGATACAGTCTTTCGCTTTTGGACTTTCTTTTTCTTCTTTGCGGCTCCTCGTACTCTTTTCGTAATAGGAGGAGAGTTGACGGGATGGGAAGAGGCTGTAGGGTTATTTGGTTCCACTACCATATTTGGCGAAGGTATAAGGGATTTCTTATTATTTTTCTTGTTTCGAGTCGTTCGAGCTGATGAAGGACGTGTCGGGGAAGTTGGTCGCGAGAGTCCTGCTCCTATAGTTGACGATGATGATGATGAAGATTTCTCCGTTTTCCTTGGCATCTTCGAAGATGACTCAGAAGTTTTTGACTCACTAGATAATTTCTTTGTTCGTGGGGGTGCTGAACGTCTTCGAAGGAGCCTACCATTTGGAGAAGACTCACAATTTTTTACAGAATGTTCTTCAGAAGTTTTGATAAATCGGCGAATGGATTCCTTCACTCCTTTCATAGTTTTACAACTGGAAGTAGCAACGCGACTCCATGGATTGGAGTCAGTGAGATCCAAAACCGCTACTGCAACGGCTTTTCCAGCATCCTCATAGATAGATGGGGTGTACTTTGGTGGTCGATCATAGAAAAGAGATGGAGATCCAGCTCTGGGGGAATTTGGGACGGGTTTGATATCTCTTCCTGTATTGAAATTGGCCTCTAATGTATAGCTGTAGACTAAGCCAGTAGACTTAAAAACTGCAACACGACCACAACCCTCCCTTCCTGCTCCAGTATGTCTATCTTTTAAATACATATTCTTCTCCGTGAAATTGCAGGCTGGAAAGTCAAAATTTGGACAATTAAGGGAGACCAACTTGGGAAGAAGCATAGAGTCAATTTTGGTATCAAGATCTGTAAAATGATTCCCATACATAAATATGCCTCTTTTTGAGGCGTGGCCGTGAATGTCCAAATAAAGAAATAGATTTTGCTCCGGCCCGTCTAGAGTACATTCTAGCTTACGATTGAAGTCCTCATCCATATTTTTCTTAAATGCCTCTGAAAATGTAGTGGTTGAGCGAACATTCGAAGATGAAGCAGAAGTAGTTGGAGATAGAAAAAACGAGGTTTCCTCTTCTTCTACATCAAGTATCTTCCCTCCAGTGGTCGATGACATATTCGCCCCTCCTCCAAAATTATTAAAACTAAAATCTGCAATGGACTCATCACCTTCAGAACACCTAGAGGTCTCAGTCATTTCGTACCACGAGATATCCGACTTTGATGGCATATAAGTAGAAGGAAAAACTTCGGACTTGAGTGGCTCAATAACCTGTGTCTTACTATCTCCATCTGATATTTTCCTAGGATCAGATATTTTACCGAAATGAGCATATAATATAAGTTTTTTCGCAAAAAAAATTGATGGATGCAGCCTTGGGTCCGGGTCTCCATAGACACGGTTTAAATTAATACCACGTGCATCTGTTCGATAATGACCTCTCACAACACCATCAGGATTCAACATTGGAATGATTTTGAACACATATTTCTTCCTCAAAGCCAAAGAGATGGAGTCATTCTCCCTGAGCAACATTTTTAATAGTCCATCCATGATGAAAGAAGATTGCGTTTCCCCCGGATGAACTCGTGCACTAATGAAAACATACTTTTTAGAACGAAACATTTTCGGACTTGAACCAGATGAGAGGGGAATGGACTCTTCTTTGTCAGTTAATCCATTCATGCCTGATATAGTTAAGACATAGATGGGTCTATTCTCGTAAGAGTAAGTTCCTATCGCTTTGTGAAAGTAAATATTAGGAGAGTTTTCGTATTGTAGAGCAAAGCGATTCAGAGTCTTCTCTAATTCTAGAAAGGAGTATGGATATGTAAAGGCAAAATAATGAGTTTTATAGCGATTCTCCCTGGAGAGATTGAAGACAAAACTCATGTAGAATTGATTATCAATGGTTTTATAATAGATATTGGAAAGGCGTTTCCATTGAGTTGTTTCATCATTCTCTTCTTTATCAATGCAGACGACAGGAGAAAAGCCCTGGGAGAATAATTTGGCTTGCTTATTCAGATTTTGGAAGTTAAATCGAAGAGCCCAGTCCTCGGGAGTCTCTTCCTCTTCAGCCTCAAACCCCACTTTCATCCCAAAGTTAAACCAGGTTCGATTCCCATTTTCGAACCGAGTTCCCGCACAATCGGGCCGAGTCCAACATTTAAAGTTTCCTTTTAGATTCGGACCTCGACATTCTTCTTCAGTCTTACGACGGCGCGTCTTGGGGCATGGAGGAGCCACTGGAACATCCTCATTTTCCGAAACACGTTTTTTAAGCTCTGGAAGAACTTCATTCTCTTTCAGAGTTTCTATTCGACCCAGATTACCGGAATCAAAGTTGGAGAAGAAATGGAATCTTCCCAGCTGGAAACTCGGATTCTCTTCCTTGTCCTTGTAGATGCTGGACATCACGACCTGAGTTCAATTGAGCTGTTACCTTGTTCCTTCTTCTGCTTCGCAGCTTCTTCCTCCTCCCACTTGGATCAGTGACAGTATTACAATTATCACGATTTCATCAACGACGAGGAGCAGAGAAAATGTCAGAAGAGAAGGAAAAGGCCATATTTTATATAACGTTATTTTAATATTATTATTATATACCTAGGTAGATTAACAATTTAATTCTGACTCCAAAATTCAATCCTTTCTTCCTTTCTCTCCGCTAGCTCTCTTTTGTCTAATTTAAAGCTTGCAACTTGCAACAGCATAATCTTCTTTTCTTTTCTCCTCTCCCCCAATCAGGCTCTTTCTCTTCCTCAATACGCAATATTCTTAATATCATAGCCTGTCAACAGCACGCTGCTCCCACGTGATCAATGTAATTCACTTGCTCTATTTATTTTCACTCTACGTCACTCAGGATTACATCATTGTTATTATAGGCTAGTACTGGGAGATATAAAATGTTTTTATATTAGTAATCCCAGGCTGTGATTATAATAAAGAGGGATGAAGTACAAAATTGAAATCACACAACCTTTAATAAATAAGTCTTTGACATATATTCGATAATTGGCATGATTTGGAGACAATCCGAGGAAGAAAATGAAGTAGCTTGATATACATTGAGATTATTTTCTAGAACCACAATAAAATAATATCTATAATATAGAAAAAAATCTAAGAACATGATACAGTCTTTATAAACCAATAGATTCACATAGACTGCAAATATTTTTTTTAGTGTCTAACAGAAAAAATCTTAGTGAACTAAAAATAATATATCATCCTGAAGACATAAATAAACAAAACGAACATTTACTTTCAAAAATATTATATAGATATAATTATAATATTAAATAAAATCATTTTTTAGATTTAGACACAATCTATGAATTTAAGATACATGCGACAATTTACTCATTTTTCCAGGATCACTTTGTCCCTTGCTATTCTTATTTTCTTGCACATCAACAAAAGGAGCATAGCCTTTAACTATGAAATTAAAAAAAAAAAATTTTAGCCATTAATTCAATCAATTTAAAAATCATCATATAACTTTACTACACACATAGTAGCACTTAAAAAATAAGATCCGGCCTATATATTTATTTGTCTTCCTCTGTCTTTAATGATAGTGAAGAGAACAAAATTCATAAATTTCAACTAACTATAATACGAGATATTAGAACGAATCAATTACTCAATTTTCATAATCATCTCTTTTGGTTTCCCATTATAGTCTTCCTCCCCAAGAATTACTTTCAAATAAGCTATCATGTATCCTCAATCTTAACTTTATTTGACCACACAATATGATCAAACATTGACACTGGAAGCTTCTTATGATTTTGATCTGCTTAAAAGGTAAGCTGTGGCTCTAAAACTAATATATCTAAAAAACTGTTGAGATGATTGGAGAAGTTAAAAACGAATTTTTGTTCATTTAATAATTCCTATTATTTAGTGCGTCTTGCTTCAGAAGATATCCAATTTGTATTTGTACCTTTTGCAAGATTAAAGATTGTGTTTTAAATGTAAAAATGGAATTATATCTTTTTTAGTTTACTTCTTTTTAATAGGCTATGACATGAAAATTATGTAGTAAGGTTTATTCGAATAATTAATTATTATAAAAAATCATTCTTATGTGAATGAAACTTAGTACAAACACGAACAGAAGTTGATACTTAACTTTTTAAGGACAAATTTATCAGCTCAAATAATTTATGTAAGAAAATTCTTTAATATTAGGTCAATTTTTGATGGGGCAAGAGGCAAAGTAAAACTATACTGCATTGCCCTATGGTACCTTCCTAATTGTCCGTATCGATTGTCGTTGAGTATTTGGGGCTGTTTTTGGTGGAGTATCGATCGAAGAGATCAAGTAGAACTATTAAATCATACTCCACAAAATCCAATAACAACTGCTCAAAAATAATTTTTGGCGGGATTTCAAATATTACCTTAAAATGAAAGAGTTAATTGAGATACAACGTGCTTTTGATATAAAGTTACTATTACGACAAAATATTATTTTTATATAATTGTACAAAGTTCATATGAGTTTACCAATGTAAAGCTATGCTATATTTCTTTCTCTATATAGATAAATGATTTGTCTCCGGTTTTGAGAGACCCCTTTCGTCAGAGAGGCTCAGGCAAAATATAACAAGGTGCTTGAATCTTTGAGTCTTGTGGGACCACTTTTCTATTAAGGTCTTTGCAAACGTAAGTAGTGGATATTTCTACTTAATTAAGTCATTAACGACCTAGGTTTAGGACACCAATACAAAAACATCCTTTTCTCTACTTCTGTAAATACTAAATAATATTAATATATCAGCCTTTTTTAAATCTCGTCCTATATATTCCAAGTCCTATCACACAAACCGTACCTAAAACGGTGTAATAATGTACAATAATCAATATACCTATTATCACAGACTTCACTCTCCTACAAAGATTAAATAGCGAGCTCATTTTTTTAGGAGTTTCTTTTTTAAGTTTTAGAGTTCTCATTCCGAACATAGGTAAGAGTTATTTAAAAATTGGATCTTGTATCAAAATAAACAATTCATGTTAATAAAATTATTACTAAATATTTGTTTAATAACACAAGTGACTTCAGATCCTATCAATACTCAAAACCATTTATTAATGAAATGATGTATCCACATTATAAGCTTTAAGAATTTAAAGCATATTTTTGGATATGAGTGTTGTAAAATTTTAAATTAACTACTATAATTGAAAAGTTATATTTGAAACCATAAAGATTTATTCTTCTCTTATTAGAGAGAATTTCAAGTACGAAAAAGTTTGAGCCAAATCACATTCTTGAGAATTAAATAAAAACACAGAAAATGATAGGTTTTTTTTTAATTTAAGTACTTTATTCTTTTGTCACTATTAAAAGGAGTGCTTGACTCTCCAGATCGAAATCCAAGCAAAAATAAACTTCAGAAAAAAAAAATATTAACCAAAAAATTAACTATGGAGCTCACTTATAATTAACTCGCAAAGTTGAGTAAGGGAAGACCGTTAAAAAAAATATTTGAATTGAATTTGAGTCAAATAAGATACTTTCTAAAGAGTGCACCTAAAGAAAAAGTCTTCAAAAGCTCACCTTCCACTCAGAGGAAGAAGATCCTAAGACCTTGACTGCCTCTTAACAAATGACGATAGCTTAAAATTGAATATTGATTTATTTTTAAAGCTTAATTTGGTATTCTGAAAATTATGATTAAAATTATAAAATATTAAAAAAAGGATAATTTTATCCTTTTTCTATCAAACCCCACAGAGAAAAATAACAACAAAAAAACACAACACAGAACTGATTAGTTCAAAGTTCCAAAAATCGGTCTTGGCTTATATGCTGGTGATGGACAAATATATATAATTTTTGCAAAATATATATTCAACCAGCAAATAAAGTCCTTAAACAAATAATACCATTTTTATCTCATTTGTGGTGAATTGACATTCCATAAGCAGAAAAGACGTTTCACACCATTAATCAAAATATGTTACAAACATTATTTTGGCTTTTGAGATCAGGATAAAAGCTGGCCTCCTCATGTATGTTGGGTGGGTGAATAATGGTTCTCGTCATCTGTCGTTCATCTTATCTATGTCATAGGAGAGCTAGCAAATCATAACACATACTCTTATTTTTGCTTGATAGAAGTAGGAGGTATTAAAAAAATATATTAAAAACACAGTGGTATATCCAAATTTGGAATCTTTTTTATACCAAATCCACACAGTAAAGAAATGCAGTAACTGTTTATCGTAATCCAATTGAAATAATTGATTATCCCAGTGAGGACATGGAAGACGAATATAATGAAGTCAGATAACTCATCAGTGATGAGTATATTAAAAATATACATGATTAACATAATTAAGTATTTCATTTTGATATACCACTATTTTTAGTAGTCCTCTGTATTTAAGAATAATCCCTTCTCAGATATTCATTATTTTATAATATCATGTAAATTATGGATCCTTCAAAAATCGATCCCTAATTTCATTGTATATAGTAACCTACTAAAACACATTATTTACCAGATTTTTGGTCATGGGATTATGTAGAAATAATGCCCAGTGACATTTTTATAATACAGCCCATTATTTTAATTTTCACATCCCTAACAGAGTAAAAAATAGTTGATTATATTACTTGACAAACTCTTGACCCTTTGGCTGGAGTTCAATTCGCACTTTTGATGGCATATATCCACAAATTCCTTCGATTGATGTCTTTTGGAAAATTAAACATTTTCATGGGCGATAAACCTGGAGACTTTTTACTCGAAGTTGACATATTATTGCAATACACTGCACTCTCCGTTACCATTATGAAAAATACATTGCAATTAATAAGTATTGGCTAATTATGATAAATATTTAAATTAAGACAACAAAGAAGTACATAAATTGCCTACAAGACCTTAGGGCAGCTGACACTTTCAAGCCTTTTAGCAAAGAAAAGGGGAAAACATGCACTTCTTCAACGGAGTGTCCACTCTTTCCCTTGAGTCTAAGTATTTATTTTAATTGAAAAATGTTTTTATTTTTGTATTAAATTATTGAATTTTTGATGATTTGATGAAGAGACACATTATGCCACGTGTCTTATTAATAAAGAAAAGATAATCGTGAATTGAAAAAGAAAATAAATTGTGCATATTGACTAAGAACCACCCATTTTTATTTTTTTGCTTAAAACCTTATTAAACTCGACGAGGTTGCGAAATAGATATTGTGCCCCTCCATATATTTAAAGGACATATTGAATCAACCCACGTGGGTTATAAAATATTGTACATAAATAAAGATTTGAAATAAATAAATAAATAATAACAATATAAGAAATCTGAAATCCTCATGGAACTCTTATCGGACCAGGGACTACGGTTAGATGGTCGTAAGTCGGATGAATTACGGAGACTACGATGTCGTTTAGGGGCTTTCTCCTGGTCTGCAGATGGTTCTGCATATTTGGAAATGGGGAATTCTAAAGTTTTAGCTGCAGTATATGGCCCACGGGAGCCGCGTGGTGTGGATAACTCCTCCAAGGAAGAAGCCATTCTAAATGTTCAGTTTTCGAGTGCTGCATTCTCTACAGCAGAGCGGAAGGAGCGACGGCGTGGGGATAAAAGATCCCTCGAAATGGCTGCTCATCTTAAGGAATTAATCATAAAATAATCCTATTGCCTCTTTGGGTTATCTGATATTCTTATTATTTATCACTTTTAATTATTTTCTTAGCTCTTAATTGCAATTTTGTTAATCATTCCTTGACTAGCTCAATGAATTTTTTTTAGTTTCTAAAAAATATGATCCCAAAAGGCAATACTATTCTCACTTCCAATTTTGTCTTCCTACAAAAATAGCAAACTTTTACAGCCTGCATACAAACTGAGCTCTATCCCCGATCTCAAATAGATATATTTGTAGAAGTACTCCAGACAGACTGTGGCCACTATTGTGCCTCCGTGAATGCTGCAACTCTTGCTTTAATTCACGCAGGGATCCCACTTCGAGACTATGTGTGTGCCTGCTCTGCTTCATTGATTAAAGAAACCCCTTTAGTGGATATAAACAAGTTAGAGAGCAGTCTGGGTGGACCTGAACTCATTTTGGCGTCTCTTCCCAAGTCTGGAGAAATTGTACACCTTGAAATGTCTCAGAGATTTCATATGGATCATTTGGATAAAGTTATAGATGAGGCTTTAGAGGGTACAAGGAAGATACGAGACATTCTGGACGCAGCCGTGAGAGAACATTTATCCAAATATGCAAAAATTAATGATAATATATAAAAATGTACTTCCTTTTTGCTCATACTTGAATATAAATTATAATAATAATTAATTAATTATACCTATATAAATATTCAATCGGAGAATTGATCATAAGTTATTTCACCTTTTTGTATTAATTTAATTACGTCACTAATTGTAAGGGTTATGGCTTATAAGTGACTACATATTAAAATAGCTTTTTTTTAAACTATAATTTCCCTGATGTTATATTTGTTGAATTTTTACCCTAAGATCACTTATATGAAGTTAATTACTATACTATATGGATGATCACTATCAACGCAACCTCTGAAGCTCACCTTTTTAGTTAGTTATTCAAAGGATATTATTTATTACTGATGTGATACTTAGGACTTTTAATAAGGGCATTAATTACATGTGTGTGACTCGTGAAAAGTTAAGGAATCAGTTCCTGAATAGCAGCAAGTCCTTGGGAGTCCTTATTTCTTCCTCAAATCATGAGGTGGATAAGTATCTAATTCATTGTCCTCATATGGGATTCAAGGTGTCAAATTTTACTGTGAGACATCAAACGTATTTCATTACTTATAGTGGTAGAGGATATCTTATCCTTAGCGAAGGACTTTAATGAGAAAAGATGAAAAACACCAAACTGATCCCTCATTAATTTGGATGGTCCTTTCTGACCTTAAAATTCAACAAGGAGGGATAAAATAATCTATGTAGCTGGATACATTTCAGGATCATTAGTGCACGAGTTTTCCTAATTTACAACTGCAATGTCAACATATATGATTAAATCTTCGATATCTTAATAAATGATCAAACACGTTTAGATTTTCGACGAAAAGTTATCAGGATAAGCGTATGGAGATATATCATATTCTATGACTATTCATATATAGCCTAATAAAGTTATAGGGATTTCCGGCGGGCTGACGGGTTGGTTTCCCTTTTCATAAATGGAATAAGTCCATCTGAGTAACTTTCCTTATCCCATTCAGTCCAAACCTTACTTTCATCCTTTGGTCATGACTCCAAAACCTTATAAAATGTTACTTTCATATAGAAACTCCTTTCATCATTTCCTTTACTGTTGATCCCATCATTGACTCGGCATAAGCCTCATATCAATATATTTTATGATTCAGAATGTTTTGATTGATTATCTCCTAATGATATAAATTCGACATTTCAACGTTTTAAAATAGTACAGAATTAAAGCTTAAGGAAAAACGAAAAATCCAATGCTGAAGGTTATCAGACTATGGTATTTGTGTGCTTTTTAATTTGAAGTATTGTATTAAGATTATTATTAAATTTCAGATTTAGTGTTTCTGAAATCTTCATCTTAAATAATGGACAGGTCAATTTAAGTTCTTGTTCGAACTTCATATAGTTATTAAAAACTTACTATAACTGTGCTTCATCAATATTTCAAGAAAGTTAGATGTTAATTCAGAATCCCACTACTGTGAAATCTGGTTAAAAACGTTAACATTATATTAATTTAACTATAAATTTACATTTACATAGTCTGTTCTAAATAGTTTCTAGTTATTTGATTTTAAATCGCAAAATATAACCAAATATGGAAATTTGTTTTCAACATAGTGATGATTATTTTTTATACTTATACAATTTTTAAAAGCTGAAATATATTGTTTAAATTTCTTGTTAATTGTGTTTGATACTTTTGTATAATAAAGATGTTTTTTTATAATTGAGTTTTTAATATTATTATATAAAATAATACATAAATTATTACTTTCAATATGTTAATTAAATTTTATTAGACTTGCATAGTTTTTAATTACGAATAAAAATTGTGCATCATTTTCCACCCAAATTCCTTTAAGAACGCAATTCCAATCTCCCTTCAATTCAGATAAAAAAGAAACATTGTCATCATTCATCCAAAAAAAAAAAAAAAAAAAATCAAGACATTTGATCAATTTTATTCATTGTTTTCTTCCTTTGTGCTTCAGCACAAGAAAATTTATTGTTGTTCACGTGTTTTGCGCAATCATGTATTATGAAGATTTCATAGCGAAACTTAACGTTGTTACATATTTTGTGCAAAAATCTTCGTCTTTGAAATGAAGGGAACAAATAGGTTTCTTTTTACTATCAACTGATTTTCATCAAAAAATACTACAAAAAATTATGAGTGAGGTCTTTTAAAATGTATTTAAAAATTATTAGTAATATATGATTCTTAAATCAACTTATTTTAGCAAATAAGTTGATTCCAAGTTCAAAGTTAAATACAAATTAATCATAGATATTATGTCTCTTGAATTTTTGATGTAGTTATTTCAAGTAAATTTAGTTTTTTAAGTACATTTCGATTCTATATTTGTGTTTAATTCTATTTATTACAAAATTAAGAGAAGTATCAAAATAGAATTAATAAGCATGCTAATTTCGAGGAATGATAGTTTTCCATTTTTCTAAAAACTCTCCATTTTTTCTAGGAAATCCATCAAAATAAGCTTCTTTATGCTTTTTAAAATCTTTTCAAGCAACTTTTCCAATTTTACTAGATGGAACTACGCATGTAGACGACATTTATATTCTTCAATAAAAATACTGTTATAAAATTCAGTATAAAGTGAATTTATAAGCTTTATACGGATACTTCTGGTCAGATTTGTACATTATTTTTTAAATCCAAAATATTTCAATATAAGACTTGTAGCTCATTCCCCGTTTAAAAATTACATCTATCGTCATTCAATGTATGTATGAAAGATTTAAAGCGTTTATTTGTCCTTCGTTATTATTAATAGAAAAAGGTAAGCTTCTGAGGTTTCGTTGATTGGCACGTTAATGAATCATATTAAGGGGCTTTCGTGAGGTTAATGTATGTTTAGAGAACTCCCTCATTCTCAAAACCCTACTACAATTATCCACAAAGTCAAAAAAGGAGAGGGGCAGTGGCCTTTATAGACTTTGCAAAAGTCTTTGACTCAGTCTCACATGAGTCATTGTTGAAGGCCAGTGCGAGGTTAGGTCTGCCACCCTTGCTCCTAAAATATTTAAAGAATATCTAAGGTAACGCCTCCGTTACCCTATAGGGTAGGGAGAATATAAAGTTCAAGTCAGGCATCCTGCAAGGGGGTACTGGATTGGTGCCTGGCAGAAATGAATAAAACCCCAATGAGAGGTTTTAAGGCCTATAAACTAGGTAAAGAAACAATAAAATTTCAATCTTCGCGAAGGACGCGGCCTTAGTTGCGGATGACGCTAAAAGCCTCCAGCAAATCTGTCACGTTTTATTGGGTCAATGTAAGGAAGTAGGCCTTAACACAAGTATTTTAGATTTTAAAAGTCTTTTTCATATTTTGACGTAAATTCAAACAGGAACTATAAAAAGTGCGCGTACACTTATATTGGCCATAACTCCAAAACAAATAGCTATTTCATTGATGCAGGCACTAAAATGGTCATAAATGGCCAGAGCGTGACCCCAATGTGAGTAAATGAAACGTATAAATACCTTAAGGTGCATTACTTACCGTTGAAAGTCATATATACTAACATATTTGACCAGTTAAGGAATGGGATAAAAAACCTTAAGGCTATTAAGCTCAATGTTTTCCGCAGATACATAGGTCTAAGGGATCATCTCATCCATAGTCTAAACTGACTCACTCACCTACCCAAGATGCAGGTTTACTGATATAAAGGGGTGTGCCCTCCTGATAAGGGGATCAGTAAGAGAGTGGTTAGGGCTGTCCGACGATACTCCAAAGAGTTTTACCATGCTCGGGTGGAGAATGAAGGGTTGGGGCTGAAAGAGTTTCTTATCTCCAGCCAGACTCTAGCAAATGGTAGAGCTCGGGCGCTACGGGAAAGCAAGGACAAAACCATCATAGAAGTCTGTAGATATAAAATCCCTATGTTGGAGTTAAAGAAGGTACAGATAGGGGGTTATCATGCTCCTCCAGTGACCAGATCTCCGAGTTGTACAGAAAGGCACTTTATTCAAAAGTAGACACAAAGGGCCTAAAGTCAAGTCAGCAAGGACATCAAAACTTCTCTTACTTGCTACACGGCATATGAATGTTTCAGACAAAGAATTTGCCCCTGCTGTGCAAATAATGGCCGGGTCTGTCAGCACTAAAGCAAAGCAGTCCAGATTCAGGGCACTAGAAGTGGCAATAAATGCAACTTATGCCCAGAAAAAGTAAAAACCTGGCTCATATCCTCCAGACATGTCCAAAATTAAACAATGCGGACAGAAAGACACAATAGATGTAGATGTGTTGGGGGAAGAGAAATAACAGTACATTTTAGCACAGTTTTGTAAATAAAATTTTATAGCTAGGGGCGAGAGCCAATTATCTATACATATTTAAACACAAACTTGCCATACGGTATGGGTATGGCCCATACTCAAACGTGGGCTTTAATTTTATTTTAGCCTTACTGAATCTATGTGAATTCTCACTAACGGTCATAGGAACCAACTCACATGTTTTTATTTTTTCAACTAGATAAGTAGTATTTATTTAGTCTAAAAACATCAAGGGTTATATTCTTTTTCAGCCTGTAGCCCACTCCCAATTCATAGAGCGGATACAGTGGGTGAATGGTTAAATTTAATTAATTCATTTAAAAAAATACTTGCTCTAAATTCTATATTTACTAACCCAATATAATTAACCTCTAATTAAATACTGGGTGGCAATTGGTTTAAGGAATGGCAATATGGAAAAGTTTTTAAAATTTTAAACAATGGAGAAATGATACGTTTTCAAACATTCTTCAAGGGCTTAAATCGGATGGCCATCTGACGCTTAATAACATGATGGACAAGTCGGAGCCAATGCCGTTTTAAACTATTATTTTCAATATTAAACTATTCTAAAAATTATTTCTGATTATCCCTTTGATATATTTTACTTTAATGTACATACATTTTTTTTTTTAATTTTACATATATGTACATGTCTCAACTTTTTAAACTTTCGTATATGAATGTAAATATTTGTCCTTGTACAAAATATACAAACGGAGGCAGAGAGCAAATAACTATGGGGAACATGGTCCACAAGGGATCCCTGTTTAGGGAACCAAAAAATGATTAAAAGACCAATATAAGTCCCCGTCCCGAAAAGTACAAAAAAAAATCCAAAACAGAAACCCCCTAGCAGTCGAGGTGTGGCCCATTCCCAACAGAACAGAGTGCCGCGTTTCTGCAAGTTTCAAATCTCTGCCTTCCTTATTTAAATATATTTAATCTGATTGAAGTACAATTGTAAATTTCGAACCGATAATAGAAAAATATAAAAAGGCGGATAAATTGTCATGCGACAAAATGTCTTCGAGGAAAAATTACCAACGAAAAAAATGTACGCGGAAAAAATGCAGTGGTCAAAATGTTAGGTACAAAATTACATAGAGCCTTCAGAAAAAAATTAGAGAGAAGAGACTAGCTCGAAGAACCTAAATCATTGGCTGTCAACTCCACAGTATCAACCTTGTTCTGTGACCTCTATATTTTTTCTACGCAGTCCCTAACCAAAACTATGGCTTTATTAAAGAGATTTTGGAACAAATGACAGCTTTGGAAAATTAATAGATTTACACAGAAGTGATACCAAAGTATGAAAACCTTGGCTGGCATACAAGTTTTACAAAACTGAGGGGAAATGGTCCGGCATAACATGGTTCAAACTGCTTCACTTCATTATACCAGATAGAGCTCAAGAGGAATCGTTGTTTTTTCCTTCTTCTAAATTAGCAAGAACAGCAAAGGGAAACTTGTGACTTCATTGACCTGATTTTCAAACCAATACTACTCAGAGATATATCATGAAGACCTGTTGTAAGCAATATCCCACCTTCAGTATCCCAAAGCAATTAAATGGTTCTCTACTCATTGAAAAAATGAATCATCCATACTCGACGTGCCTCGCTCGAACATCGTAGCTGAGCTAAAGAGCTGTAAAATTGATGGAGGAGTTTCATGCATCTTGCAAAATCCCCAAATTTCTAAAATACAAATTTCTTAATAGTACACTATGACGCAATAAAAAAGTTATATTTACTCATTTTCATGATTCTTTATCTACAGTTGAGAGTTTTGGTCGCTAGTTGTTGTTTCAACGTGAAATGTAAAATTGTCTTAGATGCAGGGATATTTTTTAAAGGTTTGACAAAACTAAAGTCCTTGATTTGCAACTCCACGCTAATACATTTGAGATTATTCCTAGTAAATATCCTACTAAAAAAAATTATATTTTGCCTTTAATGAAAGAAGGAAGGGTGTGTACTTTATAGTATATACCCATTTATAGATCTGTTCAATAATTAATTTTTAATTAAATACGAATTGTATTAATATTTCCTATATGTATATTATAAAGCACTCTGTTTTTTACTTTGTATATATATTATTGTATAATAAAAGGAACGATTGACTAATTTTCTAGAGATGCTGCATTTGATTAGAATAACATAGAAAGGAACCTCCTTTTTACAATCTAAGTGAATCATAACTTCTATGAGAGTACAATATTTACGTTAATTAATTATTTATTTGGCAGTCCTATGCATTCGTCCCACAAGAGTACTTTGTCTCATAAATATAAATCAACCAAGATTGTTTACTTATGTTCAATGACGCCCATATTTCCTACATGAGTGGTATCATTAGGGGGGGGAGGCTTAGCCCCCCAAAATTTTCAACACTATTGCATAATTACTTATATAAATAAGTTTACTTTATATATAAATGATTAAAAAATTTGAGGGGCTTCAAAAACGTTTAGGGAGCTTAAGGCCCCCAAAAAAAAGGATGTAACGGCACCACTGATATACACATACATATATTGTACAGATTGATATAATATAACTCATATATGCCAATAATTTCTTAAGTCTGAGGGGATCTTTTTCGTGAACGTACCGAAATTAAATGAACATATAGTTATTGCTAAATTTTGGCTTGAAGTTTTAACGATCATTTACATATATACAAATATGAGTACGTCAATTTTGAATAAAATTTAAAGAATAGTATTTGGATCTTTTTTAATTTATTTTAAGCCAATTTCAATTAATTCTGGATATATAGCTTCAGTGCTATAACAAGAGGGGCCATTAGGTTAAATAATAGGTTGGGGAAAAAGTAATTTCGTATTTTTCTCTTAATTTCAATGCCTTATAAGAAGTGTTATAATGATCCAATTTAAGCCAAGTATGCTCCATTCTGTTCGATAACTTGTGGCCAACGAGAATCCAAATTCATAACGCCCTTCTCGTAGAAACCCTTTTTATATTGGCCCAAAACTCGGACAACAAATATTCACATACCTCTATTGAGGCCAAATTTGTTACCTCAGGCACGTTAGCTATAGACAAGAACAGGTAGTAGAGCAAAGAAATATTGCAATTTGAAGCTTTTTTCATGAAATTCAAGTCAAATATGGCTTAAAATTACCATATTTTTCGAAAAAACTCCCAATTCACTCGGTGCCAGGTCTGAACTTTAGGGTGGATGCATAAGAACTTCCCATCCGAGGAACTGGAGCTTCTGGCGCATCATCAAAGATGTGTACGGCCTGGCATTGTCTTGTTGTCTATTATTTATTAGCCGCTTCTGTTCAATCATTAGATTCAGACGATGGAATTGTTCACAGTAGAGGGCAGAATTGAGTCGGAAAATAAATCGCTCGAAACACTTTTGTACAACTCGAACTGAAAAAGTATTGGCCCCATATACATCACAAATTATCTTGGTCGCTTTCAACACGTTTTTCCCTTTCAGTATTAAATATGTAAAATATGAATAATTTCTTCCTTGGAGACGCACGATAATTCACGATTGAACCGACCAAGCGCAATACTATCCAAAAAGCGAGTGTAGTATGTACGCATACCTGTACAACGCTTTAATGTATGATCCGATGTGACCAATAATAAACAAGGTATACTTAGTTAGAAAAGGGCGGGAAATATGAAATTACTTTTTCCCCCTACCTAATATATACTTGTATAGTTCTGGTTACGGGGCTGTTGAGCATAATACATATATTTACTCAAAAATCATACCCAGTAGAATCTACGAAAATGTCATACTTTTTATTCAAAAGTGTCGGTAAATTCAACGTCAATTTGAAGGAATCTTTAATAATTTTGGAAATAATACGTAGCCATGACATGTATTGGTTTTAGCAAATCCAAAGGGATCTTAGTTTAAATGGGGTTGATCGAAATGATTAATTAATTACTTCTGAATCAAGCATCCTTTTGGGCATTCAAACAAAAGATTTCATTGCTGAAGGGCCTAAGTTATACTACATAGTGTTTATTAGTGTTATTCTTTTTTCATAGGATTAGCCTCTGACTCCAAGGACAGACTTTGAAAGGTTTTCCTCAATAAATAAATACCTATAGCATATTATATTAATGTATAACAAATATGAGAGCTTTTTTCAAAGGTATTTGTCATGTAAGTTTGAATTATGCCTTCTTCTTTCGACTTGCCTCCATTTCTATAATAAAAGACTAAAAGAAAGCACACTCGACTAATTAAACCCTTAATAATAATAGTGGAACCCTGTTATTTGTCAAGTCGAAATTAGAACAATGCAAATGTGTTTACGCTTAATATGGAGTCTCATTTATATTACGTTGCTGCCATTACAGACTATCATTAGATACTTGACTCATTAAGTAAGTAGGTATATATGAATAATGATCACTTTTGATGATAACTTTCCTTGTTTCTTTACTAGATAATTATAGACTCTAATTAAATCATTAAGAATTATTTTCTTGTATTTTTGTATAACTAGATTTGTGTAACATATACAATTTATTTCATTGAAAAAACTTTTGGTCGTAAATATACTTATATCAATGATGTGTTTACATCAATAATTATATAGGTACATACATCGCATAATAGATTTAAAATCATGGAATTCCTTACAATCGATATAGTAGGTTGTATCTACCCGCATAGTATAACTTATAAGTTATATCTAAGAGACTTGGAGAATTAACAGAGAATTTCTTTCTACTCTTAATAATCTATATAATATTTTTATTAGTCATGAATTATTATCGTTTTGAAAGCACCTCCGACATACCTCACCTTACGGAATCTTTGCATGTATTTGTGTGTACATGTATACGAGAATAAAGCGTACATAGAATGTGAAAAGGGTCTCTCTTTCTCTCCAAAATCGACTTTCCCTCTTGTATAGCGTAAAGGTATCCATGGTTACAATATATATATGTATATATAGATAGATTTTAAATATTAATTCATAATCATAGTAAATAAATACAGAGTTAAATGTAAAGTCAAGAGTGAAAGAGCTACTGGGATCCAAGAGGAGAGAGAGAGTTGTCATTGTGTAAAATGGATAGGAGACAATAATTTATCTCTCTCTCTTTGGTATCATCCATGATGATTGATCCGAACATGCAACGATATTTTCAACGAATCTACGGGGCCAAACCCTCTCCAGAAATAATTAAATCTAGACCTCAGCGGAGGCCCAAAAGACGAACTGTTTTTGTTAACCGACTTTATGAAGACTCTACAAAGAGTCCCTCTATTATCTTTGAGGATACTTTTAGAAGAGAACGAAGAAATAGTTTGGAAAGAGCTCCTCCCCCATCTTCCAGACTCTCCTCTCTGTCAGACTCTCATCGATCATCCGCACTATCTAGGAAAATTGATGATTTTTTGAACTCAGTTGTGATAAAAGAGAAAGAAAAGAGTGATGCACTTCGGGGTTCAACTCGATCCCTTTCTTCGAGTAATCGAAGTAAAAGATCTGTGTCATCACATCGACGCATGGACTATCCTCTTCCAGATCTTTCAAAAGTGAAATCCACTCTTCTGAATTCTAAACACTATCAGGTAGGTTTCTTAATTATTCCAATGTACCTCATAATTCATAAATTATGTAATTCATCCATTATAATACTAAATCCTCAGGGTCCAAGAGGACGACATCCAAGACGATCGGCCTCTTCTGAAAGACTTCACCATATTTCAACATCATCATCTCATCATCAGAATCCACTTCGAATAAATCATGTTCAACATTCAACAGACAATGAATCGAGTCAAGACTCTGCTTATGCTGGTGAAAGCAGTCGACAACACACCCCAACCAGAACACATCATCGACATAGAAGACGCCCTTCTATGGGTTTTTATGAGGGTCACCAAGCTGTGGGTGGGAATTCCTCGAAATTTGAATTATCTACCTATTTGAGATATTTAAATGAAGTCACAACGGATATTTTGGCACAGGGAGCATATTCTCCAAAGAGTTTAAATAAGTAAAGATCAAACAATCGTAGAGTTAGGCGTGCATTATCATACATATCTAGATATATAAAATCAATAGGGATATTTTACATGATTCTGTAAAAAAAAAAAAAAAAAAAAAAAAAATCGATAATTCTCATAGATGTTGCACATAAGAAACTTATGTATCACGAGATCTTAATAATTAATGAAAGTCAATCCTCCTTTTCTGATTCATATACCTATCTCTTTGTGTATACATTGGGAGATATTATGTACATGCATTTAGATTGTATCAATTACATAAATATAACATATGACTTTATATAATGATCTTAACCTTTTTTCCAAAGGATCCTAGAATCACGGTTAGCTCAATACCAAAAAGAAACATCTCGAAGAGAAGCTTTAGAAATGATGGCCAAATTAAAGAAAGATTTAGGAATTACCTCGAACAAAGGACCACCTACACCTCCCGGTCCTCCAATTTGTATTCAAAAGGATAGTGGCAGTTGTAGAGAACGTCTGAGCTCTGCTGGTAGTAGTTGCAGAAGAAAGCGAAGACCAGGACTTTCTTGTCCTTCTTCAAATTCAGGAGCCCCTCTGAATCAACTCTATCGATCTCGTTCTTGTGATGACGTTCTAGACATCTATTCTGATAAAGAACTCTTTAATTTGTTAAAAAAGGATGCAGGACTTGATAAAAAGTTTGCAAACGATGTGATACGAGTTGTACGAGGTCGCTCGGAAGAGAATTTACCTTCATTATCAAGGAGAAGGAAAAGTAAAGATGATAGAAATTTCCTTAAGGAGGGCCTTCAAAAGGAAAATAATGAAGAGGAGCAGGATTTGTATAATGATGATGAGTTCGAAAAGAGCGAATCAAAAAGTGGTAGTAGTGAAGAAGATCCGGAGGAGGTCAAAGAAGAAATAGAGTTTTCTGATGATGGTTCAAATGGTTAATGAACAACCTATGTAATACAAGAGAATGCCAATGTTTATTTTACACATTTTCCTACTAACTATTCGATTAGTTATATAAATTGTATATTTTGTACTCTAGCAAGCTTGAGACTTGATGTAAAATGAAATCCCTTCCCTTTCATCAATCTCACTTTAAATTAGTTGTTATCCCATATTTTCATGAATAAAGCCATGATCATAATATCCATATACTATATTTTTTTTTAAGTTCGTAGCATATATAGGGGAGAGTTGGGATACATGTTGCAAAAAAATCCTTTTTTTTAAACTGTCAAAAGTTTCACAATTTAAAAGATAGTTCAACACCCAGGCAACATGACCTGAGACAAATAATTTCAAACTATGTTTGATGTAGTGTAATAATTAATAGCAATTTATTGGTATTTTCGAAACTAGCCAAAAGTAGGATAAGTTGGACAATGTTCGGAATGACCAAGCTTTGTCTACTGCGATATGGAGGGGTTCAGGGTATCGAAAGATACCTTTTTGGTAGACAATGGCTAACCGGCCTTCGAACCCCAAGCCTTCCTTAAGGTCAACACTCAGTCTAAGAATTTTATGGGACCTCCAAGAGGTCATGAAATGCCTCCAAGGGAAGAATACAGAAGTACATTTCCTTGAGTTATTGCTCATTTAGGTATATTTTTGATTTTGAGACTTTAGATGAAGCAATTCAAATACTCTCAAATTTGGGGTTTAACTTCTTTTCTGATAACTTTTTCTATCTACTCACAGAAGCTAGAACTATGTTTACATAATTGTGCAATTTTAATTAAAAGTAAATCTATATTTAACTTTTTTGAATATGGTTATAAATCACAATTTTTATCTAAAGAACCTTCTTGCTCCTATGTGGGAGACAATCCTCCTTTATGCACTGAGGCTAAACAGGCAATGGATAACAAAGAGGCAGAATTTTTGTTTTCTGGAGCTTTTGAGATAGTTACTGAAAGTGATTAATCTCCTTTCTTCATTTCCGGAATATTCCCTGTTCCTAAGAAGGACAACACTCGATGAAGAGTAACAAGAAATATCAACACCTTAATAAGTTTATTCTAAATTTAAATTAGAATCAGTTGATTCATTAAGATTTTGGCTAAACCAATATTTCCTTTTTTATTTATGCTCTTTAGATCTGTTTGATCCATATAATTTTTTTAAATATTTTGTCCTGACCACCGTCGCTTTTTCAAATTTCGATGGAGAAACAATATTTAGCAATTTAACGATTTATGTTTTGGTCTGACATCAGCTTTGATAATTTTTACTAAGCTTTTGAACCAAGTGATTTCATATCTAAGGTCTCAACTTAAGATAAGTTGTAGTGTCTATTTAGATTACTTAATTTTGCAGGTCAATGCCTTTGTGGATGCCTCACTCTCCTAATGTTTAGCCTCGCTGTTATACACAATCCTTGGTTTCAAGGTCAATTTGAATAAGAGTTATTGGATTCCAAGGACAACACTTATTCATCTAGGGTTTTTATGGGACTATGTGTCCATGACTCTTACTCTTCCCGAGGAGAAAGTGCAAAAGATTCCAGATCTGGCCGCTAAACTCCGCCATAGGAGAAGGTTGTCAGTCCAAGAACTTCAACAAATAACTGCACAAAAGATCTGAGATCTTGCTTCTTAATTCCTCCTAAGGCGATGGTTGTCGGTCCGAGAACTATAACGAATAACTACGCAAAAGATCAGAGATCTTGTTACTAAATTACACTTAAAGACGAGGGTTGTTGGTCCGAGACCTCCAACAAATAACGAGGGTAAATTGGAAGTGTAAGACCGGGATTTCAGTAACCCTACTCTTTCAGAGAAACCTTCAGCTAAATTAATAAAAGGGTAACTTTGATGAACCTTTCAATCTAGAAATTCAAATTTCCTCCGAGAACGAGAAAGATATATTATGGTTGGAAAAACTATGAATAGCCTGTACGCCATTGAGAAGAAATTTAAACCAACGCTGGAAGTTTTTACGGATACCAGGTAATGGCATTTCATAATCATACGGCTCCTTTGAACAGGGTTGGGGGACATGGAATGATCGAGATCTTCATGTTAATGAGCTCGGAATGTGATCTGTAGAAAAGGCGTTATTTCGATTTCATATAACTCACAGATATTAGTTCATGTGGATGATACAACTAATCTTTTTAAAGAAGGGTGATGCGAAGGTGAGACGTCTAAATGATATCGCTGTGAGAACATGGAAACGTTTGATGAAAAGAGGAATTTTGGTAAATTTTGTCTAGATTCCTTTCAAAAGAGAACGCGCAAGCGGCCTTTTTATCAAGGGAGTCTCTTCATACTTGGGAGTTCGGATTGAAGGAAGAAGTATTCAACCAAATAACCTCCCGTTTGTTCCATGCCGAGGAGGATTTCTTCTTGTCAAGAGATTTCCACGTAAAGTCAAATAACGTATATTTGATGAGCAAAGATCAAGCGGAGGTTTAGATGCGTACTCCATCTGGTGGAAGAAGAAGGGTAACTTCTTCCCTCCAGTTCCATTGCTTCCGGGAGTTACAAGCAGATGGGAAAAACAAAATTGCTCCCCCAGCAATTCAGATAACTCTCTAATGAACAGGGACGAAATGGTTCTTACAGTTGCAGGAGGTATCAAGGGAATCACTATGATTGGGGGAAACCAGAAGAATTATTTCGTGCCTAGACACTCAGAACCTCGCAGAATTAGGGATTATGTTAGCATGGTTGATTTGGAGGGACCTTTATTAAATCAAGGTTTCGATTCTAAGGCAATTAATATAATTTTTTCTGATATTCGTTCCTCAACTAAGAGGACTGACACATCGGGATTTTAAACTTTCCTATAAGTTTTATTTAGGAGAGGTTTATTTTCCCTTTAACGTATCAGGGAATGTGGTAATTAATCACTTAGCACCGCATCCCACGTCTTCTAATAGCACCCTTGCAACAAGAAAAACGGCATTATTAAAGAATCAATTAAGGCAGGAGGTGTTATCATCAGATAAGTTGTTCACCAGATAAGGTTCATGCAATTTAAATCTTCCGTTACTTAATATCAAGATACGTGGAATGTTAAAATGATCCTTAACAAATATAGAGGTTCAGGGTGTCTGGATAGTTTTATCATATGAAATACTAATAAAAAAGACCCTTACTTTTAAAGCTTTGGCAAGTATAGCTAGAGCTAGTTATTTAACTTGATTAAGTTCGAGCTATAGATTTTCTATTTTTCTCCCCTTTTTGAATCTAGAAAAATTCAAGTTTAGGCCATATTAGAAGTGGAATTAATTTAACAACTTTTTCTCGAACGAGAGACTCGATCCAGTCAGAGACATCATTAAATATATAAATAAGACTAGAATTAAAAGATAAATTGTTTGTGACTTTGAAGGAAATTGTCACCCCTTTGCTTCTCAGACTTCTAATAAATGGTTAAGAGATCATGCAAATGACAGGTATTAATATTAAAGTTTTTAAAGCTCATAGCTTAAGAGGGATTGTTGTAGCTTTAAAAAGAGCGTATGACAGTTCAGTTGAAGAAGTTATTCAACAAGGTTTTTGGTCTGAGGAATCATGAGCCTTTCATCGGTTTTATAATGTTCATTTAAAGAAAATGGTTAATTTATAATTGATAAAATATTATTTTATTCGTTAGAAAATGGTTAATTTATAATTGATAAAATATTATTTTATTCGTTACAGGGCCGTATTAAGATTCGAAGTTTACGACGTATCGCAAATGGATAATTTGTAAAGGTGATAATAATTGTGTTTTAATTTGTGGTCCTTCTTTCCAACAGGTTTGGAGTCAAACAACTTTGTAGGATTACAAATATATATCTACGCTATGACATAAACTAAGTATTAATGTCATATTTTATTAAAAGCGTAGCTATACATTTTTCAATAATCCCTCCCGCACAAGGTTAATAGAAATACAAGGTTAAACCATCATGTAATCGGGCTTGCTATAATTTTCAATCTGATGTATTGTACCGACTGCTGTCCAAGATAGAACGATTTTGACAAAACACATAACCACTCATAGTCTATGACGTCACTATTGCTCGAATTTTCAATTTGATAGATAGTATCGACTGCTGGGGAAGAAAAACAGATTTTGAGAAAACAAGGAACCACTCCTCTACTATGACGTTAAAATTAAAAGCGTGGTGGAAGTCAAACATCAGTCGTACACAGGTTATGGTATAACCTTGTATTTCTATTAACCTTGCTCCCGCCATCCCTTTTCATAATTGAAGTTACGGCTATCAGCAGAAAGAGGGTGATGTAAGAGAATGAACACATGTCATAGAGGGGTGAGATTCATTGTGACCAGATTCTTATTGTAATGTTTTGGTGTCTGTTTCTAAAATAGCTTGGGTAGAACAAAATTATAAATGTATAGCTACGCTTTTAATACAATATGACATTAATTCAGTATACTTAGTTAATGTCTACTATTTAACTTCTGAGAAAGGAACTTCGTTTCCTACTACATTCGGAGAGTAATATTGAGGATTTGTCGCGGAATTATAATTGTAAGTTCTTGTTAGACTCAGAGTATAATTGAGGATGGACATAAGAATAACTCTTGCCAATGTCCTTGTTTCTTTTCTCCTTTCCCTCCTCCGTTGTCACTGCTGATTGTAGTTGATCTAATGATACGTCATGACAGCTAAGCTGCTCTCCTCCAAAACATTCTTCAAATTATCAAGATTACCATGTTGATCAATAATTGTTGTCTTTACAAAATATTTAACTCTGCAACTAAGTTAAACAGAGGTTATGTTTGTTTGTTAGTCACCAGGATTACAGCAAATGTAACGGATTGATTTTGATCAAACTTGGTACGAAGATTACATATACTAACAGTAAGAGACCATTAAATTTTGAGAAGGGGGTTTTGCACTCTACTGAGTGCCCGTTCTAGTTTCTTTATTGGGTTTCTTATTTAAATAAAATTGTTGATAATATTAATTATTCTATGAATATAATGAATTATAAAACCTCGAGATGAAAAATTGCCAATGACGTTAAAAACTATGTTTTCAAATGAATAAAAAAATTCTTAAATCTGAGTTAATTTAACTATGGGTTTACCAAAATGGGTTCATTCATGACCCCAACATATATTCTGTACAATAATTAACTCCACTAGGTTTGCCCACCCTTGCTCAAGACATTAATAAATTAAAATTATTTAAGAACTCTTCTGCTTTATATAAAACAAAAAATAAAGATGATAAAATTTATTGTCATGTTGGTTTTATGAGCATGAGTATACTAATATCTAGCCATTATATAAAAACTCTTCTTTCACGTGATGAGGAAGTGGTTGCTTTGTTCTGGGTTAGACACCAAACTCACAGTCTAGCAGCCGCCGCTTCCCTGAACATAAAGGAACTCCTTCTAATATCCGAAAATACATCTTCGGTGGGCTTCTAGGGCCTGAGGCAGGTTAAATTCTTCCACTACCACTTCCCTGAGCATCAAAGAAACCCTTTCATATTCAAAATACATCCTGTCTTCAGGTTGTTCAGGTTGTACAGGTGAAGTGCTTAAAAATGTTATTTAAAGGCTGTCATGGCCGTGGAGACCAAAAAATTTGGTGATTTTTGGTGAGCTGGCTTTTCTATATAAAATAAGAGAGTGTGTGAAATATTAGGATTCTGTGACTCGCCTGGGCCGTTAGGGTCATTAGGCCCAACTTTGAGCGGGCCTAGAACGTCCCCTGTGAGTCACAGAACCCTAATATATAACACATTCTCTTATTTTATATAGAAAAGCCAGCTCACCAAAAATTATCAAAATCGGAGATGGTCATTCCGTAAATTGTAAAAAAAGTGGGTACACTTGACGTGGAATGACCCATATATGACCCTAAAATGTATTACAGATATGTTACCACTTATTACATCGTTAATTTCTTGCTGTAGGTAAAACTTAACTGCCAAAATGGAAAGAATAATATATTTTTCTCTAACTATCCTAATTTTTTCGACCTAATCGAAAAAAAAATGAACTAATCTAGAAATGATTAGGGTTTAACAGTAGATATTACTTTGATTTAATTCAAACATAACTGTTTATCGTAGACAAAAAATAATATTCAATGCAGTTGTTTTGTCCTTTTTTAATATTAAAGCCATTTGATAGAGTTTGATCAAGATATATGGGAAATTTATACATTTTTTGTATTAAAATAACAATTTTGAGCCCTTACAATGGCGTCTCCTTGAGGTAATCTATGACGTCAGTAAAAATACACTATAGGCTATTTCATTTCGTAGGTTAAACGCTAAATTGTCGTAATTTGAAAATTATAAATATACATGTCTTCATTGAAGTTTAATGACAATATTTAAAAACAGAAAAATTCAACCAGTATATTCAGATATATAGGATAAAATTTTGACAAAATAGGAGAAGGCCATTATTTATAATTAATGATTGGATTTTACTAGCTCCGACATTTTGCTATAAATTATAATAATAGTACGTAAGTATTTGAGTTACTACAAATTGGCTCATGAAATAATAAATAACTTCGGTCTTCCCTACCTACAAAACAGTAACTAAACCTCTCACATTTAAGCTGAGGCTAACCAGGCTAGCACAGCAAGTTTTGATTTTTCAATGACGTCATTGGATTGCCCCTTCCATAACGTGTTTATGCTCTACGGAATCAATCGACAATCATAAATTAATATGAATAAATTCTAATTTGTATGGTACTTTCAACATCAACTTTCTCATCTGGTTTGTGTAGTGAAAGCGGAATCCTCATTTAAGTCAAAGTTAAGCAACGAGCCTCATTAGATTTAACTTTTTGGTCATCTCTTTCATCCCGAAGTTACGGGGATCGTTCAATGCACTGATTGAATTTTGGTAAAGGTAAATTTGAAATATGAGTCAAAAGGAAAGGAAACGAAGGAGTCGAGATGATGATGATGGCGGCTCTAGAATGGAGGGTTGTGCAAGCAAGAGATCCAGAACTATCCAGAGTACTCCTTCTCTGGATAGAAATCTTGACTACCTCATTCCACTCTTTACTTGCGCTAAAGCCTCCACTGACCTCGACTCCGCCTCTGAGGACATTTATAAATACTATAAGAAGGAAATCCCTTCTGCGGGCGAATACAGGACCAAGTTCCGCATTTGGTCTCAATTAGTGACCACATTCACTTTCAACTCTAAGGATCCAAGGACGCTGGTTATGATATTCGGCTCTTCACTCAACGGTCTAGCGCGTAAAGGAAGTGATTTGGATATTTCTATATACTGTCCTAGTTTTAATAACCAACTCAATCTCCTTTCCACACTTCGTAAGTGGTTGAGAGTGAATTGGGCCAAGGAGAGCGTACGAGATGTTCAACTTATTCCGGCTAAAGTCCCCATTTTAAAGTTTACCAATGTTTCGCATTCTGGAGAACGTACAGAGGTGGATATCAGCTGCAATGACCCCACGGGGATCCGTAATTCCCACCTCCTTTTTTCATACAACAAATTAGACTATCGTGTTAAACCACTCTACTTCGTAATCAAAGCCTGGGCTGCCAATTATGGAATCAATGATGCTAAAGACATGACTCTTTCTAGTTTTACCCTCTTACTCATGCTCATCCACTACCTCCAGATAGGAGTATCCCCACCCGTGCTCCCTGTGATTCAAGATATTGGCCCTTCCTACTATAGAGATAAGTTATCCGTCGTGGATATATTCAATCTACCCTACAAAACTGAGCCAGATGTAAATTTTACCTCAAGCAATTCCATGAGTCTTCGAAAGTTGCTGAAAGAATTCTTTATCTACTATACCGACTGTTTTGACTTTACACGAGACGTCGGCTCTATACGCACAGGAAAAAGACTTGATAGTCGTCAATGCCAAGAATGGGCGCGACATTCCCGCGGTATTCCACGTCAATGGGAAGCCTATGTACTCATGGAAGAACCCTTTAATCGCTCTAATAGTGCCCGCTCTACAGTCAATAGAGAAAAGTTTGATTCTATTTTAGTGGCCCTCAAGGAGGGTTACAGACTATTAGTTAGGGAAAACGCATCATTAGCTAAATTCTTATCCTCGAATTAACATAATATTAGCTGTTATTCTAGTACTTTTATCCAAGTTGTTATGTAACACATTTCATGTTTTAATATAATCATATACATATTTGTTGAAATAATAGTAATTAATTCTTTTGATAACAATATTCCATATTAAACGCATATATTGTAGGTAATTAATATCAAACCGTAATAATATACTTGAGTTTTGTTATTAAACGATTGATAGCGACATGGTCATCATAATTATAATAATACAATTATAGGGATATACAATTTAAGAAAGGAAAAATGGGTAAAAGCATGGAAAGATCGGCTTCAAACAGATGTTGCTTTGATGACAAAATTTTATAAAAAACCATAAGGAAATTTATCTAAGGAAAAAAAAAAAATAATGGGAGGAAGCAGCCTCTAATTGACTTTACATCATTTGACACAAAAACAGGCATTTTAAAAAATATAATATATATTATATAATATAATATGTTTGTATGTGAATACTAGTTACATAAATATGATTAACAGCATTCATAATAATAAATGATCAATGCATCTAAGAGGCAAAAAATTTGTGAAAAAAAGTATTTGAGTCATTTTTTTCCCTTTCTAGCTATCAAAAGTTAACAGGAGTTTGAACACTATCACAAAGAGTAGTAGTAGTAAAAGTAGCAGAATTAACAAAGACAATAATAATATGGCCACCTATCCAAAGGAAAAACGAATCACCCACCCTCGCCTCCTCACGCATTACTAGTTAAAAAGTAATTACAATGTACAACAGCACCCGTTTCTTTAATAATTTTTGACTTTAGAAACGAAGTAATGTCTGATGATGTTTTGGATAATATATTAATTATTATAATCACTTAAAGAGGGACTTGCAAAAGAAAGGCAAGTACATTTACACGTGAAAGGGGGGGAGGGGGCGCTAAGATGATTGATTCTTCGTATTAAAAAAAATATATAATATTTGGAAGTTTATCGTTCAAAGAAGGAAAAAAAAAAGTAGTTTATCATCATGATTACAAATTCTAATTAAATGGGATATGGGTCATCGAACATTTCATATATATTAATATAAGAAGAAGGAACAAATCCTTCAGGCAAGGAATCCATCTGGGTTAAATTGGTCCTTCGTACACGAGTCCACCCATCCCCTTGATCTTGTTCGATAACTAGGAAATCCTCATTCTCTTCCATAGGAATACTCCCTTCACTTGTAACTAGAATATCAAAAACAAAAATTTATAATTATAAGCAACATTAATAGAAATTATATACAACAATAAAGTAGGATGACATCATGTGCCCAGATCAGGGTCGGTTTTAAATTAATAAATGTTTGATTCTTTTTTATTATATTGTGTGTTTAATGATCCAAAAATTATATTTTGGTCTATCTATATTTTAAATTAATTGTATGTTTATGTTCTATTTGAACCTATAAACAAGTCAAATATTTCATGAATTTAAAAAAAATAAAAATCTCCCTTCAGAATGTAAAAAGTGGACATGTTCGGTCAAAAGTGAACGATTGGTCACCCTAAATAAATTAAAAGATTACAAGAGGCAGTACATACCAACAAAGGCATATACGGCTCTACATCTTCCAATGGGTGGAAGTGGCTCCGGATCCAGGAATTCACTATCATCATCATCGTCGTCGTCATCGTCGACACGTGCAGTTGAAGATCCTTGATCGCTGCTAGGTAGGCTCATCGAAGACATACCAGATTCTGGACTGTTCGAGGAACTAAGTAAATAATAAAATTGTTATTAGTAATCGATTTCTAAAGGGGGAATATCGCCCAAATGCCATGCTTATTATAGGTACATTTATGCATATAAGGGGCAGAGTGGGACTAGTTGACGAGAAAATCAGTTCTCGGTATTTTACTATTTTTTATTGGGCCACACCTAAATTACCTAAGTCCCAAGTTGCCCCAACTACCATGTGTTAACATTCCTCCTTGTAAGTCTGTGATTTCAAACACTAATATCTCACTGAATACTAAACCGATTAACTACTAAATTTACCCCAATTAAGTATATTTTCATAAAATTAAAAAGGGCTTAAGAATATATACTTGAATTTTAGAAGAACATTTACAATTTCGGAGTAAACTTTCTCAAGTTGAGAAAGTTTACTCGGAGATTGTAAATTCAAAAAATGTGGCAGAGCTCAGGCTTGGGTCATGTAGATAATACAGCTAATGCAACAATTAAAATACTTATGTGTAGGATATGATGATTTCAATTTTGTCCAAATATGAATGTCTTATTTATTACTAATTTGGGACTAGGATTTTTGTATAAAATACATATTATATTGACTTTTTTTTTTAAATAAAAGAACATTCCCTAAAATAAAATAATTTCCCAAATTTGGTTGGGTAATTACGCCCCATCTCCCTTACTCGTAGAAACTTAAAAATGAGTTGAAATGCGCAAACTAACCCGTTTGTCAACTAGCCTCATTCTTTTCCCTATATTTTACTTGTATATATAGCCCAATCAGACATCTTGTTATTAAATAAGGCAATAAATGAACGCCATATTATTATGTACAAAATAAATACTAATAAATATAATGAGAAATAACTATGTACAATCAACATTTAATAGGTACTATGCTGATTTGAGGGGAAGGATGTTAAGGAGTTTGAATATTGATGAGTCATATTAGGAATGTGAAAATTGTCTAAATCATGGACGACATATCTGCTGACAGGTAAAAGCACAATCAGACTATAAAAACTATAGCTTTTATAGTGTTCTCCTTACTCATTAAAGCGTTTGAATGTTCAAAATAGGGAGGCATAATTAATAAGAGATCTCATATCTTGCAGGTTACCAAAATATGCTTTTATCTAAAGTGCATGCTCAAAAAGATACAATTATCACATTCCTAGTCATAATACTAGTTGTTGAATGTAGGGTGGTTGTGTGTGTGTGTGTGAATGTTTGGTTGAGGAGGAAGAGTCGGATAATTGTACTTAGGAGGAGATAATTGGAATATTTCATCAAGGAATGCATTTTTCCCGTAAAAGATCAAGCACAATTTGCATAATATGATGTAGGGCGTAGGAATATAAGTATTTAAGCAAATCATGCGTAAGCAATTTCAGAATGTAATATAGAATTTCAAAAGACCATCATCATCTTGATCACTTAAAATATATCAAACATAACAATTATTATGATGACAATAAACTTATACTGTACATACAGTCAGTTGACATAAAAAACATTCTTTTACTTTTGATCTACGTTGTAAAAAAATCATCTTGCTTTTTACCCTGAAGTTGCTGTTAGTTTTATGAGACATAATACATTTAGATTTAACTTTAAATGTATGTAGATACTTACAAATAAATATTAATTATTTTATGATCTGTTTGTAGGTGTTTTCTTTGTTCAAATGCTGTATAGAGTACAATGGTTCTGAAACTATTTATACAGTGTGTATATACTATAAAGAAAACATATCAATTCTCCAAGAGTACCACCATGTTTTTTGGAGACTTTATTAAAAATATATGCCGTATACACGAGGTAACTTGTACATAGGAATTGCAACAAACAAATGATAAGAGGAATTTACAGGCTACTTGTAATGAGAATAATACTATAATTTATCAATAGTTTGATAATAATTACTAATTGATTAGACATATTATGTGGAACATTATAAAGTTCAAATGCCAACAGTAATTATAGTACTTGTAAATACATAATAATCTAATAATTTTAATAGATCAAAATGAAATGATAGTATCAATGAATATAATAGGGCATGATCGTTGTTTACTTATTTTAGTTTGTAAACAAAGCAAGGGAGAGTCTTGCGACTAAAGAATAAAACTCTCTGAATGATAATATTATTTAATAGTGCCCGAATAATTTGATAATTATTCTGCTGCAAGTTATGATTCCATTCATGTTACACCAATTTTAAAAGATAAAATAAAGAAAGTATTTGTCACAAACTCCAATGATTAAATGTTGATTAATTAATAGTTAATTCATTTCGTCATAAGAATGCTTCAACAGTTGCCTCAAACCGCAATTAGAACAAAAATCATGACTACTGTCCAATAATGAATGAAATAAATAAATAAATTAGTATGAGAAAAAATGATTCATGAAAAGAATAAGTCAATCAATGATTGAGATTCAATAGACAATACCAATAAATCAATCGTTTATATCGAATGTTTTGGGGCTCTTATGTATCTGGTTAAGTCCTGATTGACACACAGGTTGTCTCTGACCTTATAATTATCTAGATGTGTTAGTCATTGGAGTAATCTAATAGATAATTATATATTATTTTTTTCGGCAAAGTGTTCTAGAACCTAATTTAATAAATAATATTATATAAATATAGGTGTATGCAAGGTTAATAGAAATAGTAACCTTGTGTGTATGTTACTCACTCACATAGAGGGCACTGTGAAAATTATTCTCATGATACACCATTTTTTTTAAATAACCGTAAGCTACAGACCGTCACACCGCGTTACGGATAGTTTATTTCTTTTAGTTTGATCATGCCCTATTGACAATTAAAATGACCGTAAGGCGTTATGAGACCTAAAAATTGTAACTTGTATAAGTAGATGGTACAAGTTACAACTTGTGCACAACATATTTATAAAAGACATGGTATTACTTATTTCTTTGACAACATTAATTTCATCCACATGTCTACCTCCACGTACCCCTAATACTCAAAGAGAACCACCGTTTGAGAACCACTGCTCTAGCTGTACCTACCTACATACATATATAGTCTAAGCCAAGTACAAATGAACTTGTAAGTATTCTTAGTATATGATACCATTACAAATGATATTGTTATTTACTACGCAAGAGATATGATAAAGCTAAGAATGCTTACAAATTCAAAGCTGTGCTTTAATTAACAATAAAAAGAGAGTAGTTGACGACGACAAGGCTCTTAGGGAATACATGAATCAAAAGTAAAAACAACTAGCAAACATGAGTTAATTAAATAAAGCAGATTAAGGCAACTAAAACATAAGGAATATAATATGATTTAAATAATTATCGTATGTATTTATGATATTTAAAAATAAATAAAAGGGAATGACGAGCATTTGAATTAAATATCAATTAGCAATGGGGATGATAAATTTGCAGCTTGATTGATTTCTCTGTTGTTGTTTTTTTTTACCTGATCTTACTACTTTCCTCCTTTTTAGCCAATGGACTCAGGATTCGACAAGTCACTTTCCTGATGGGTTCAGACCTTTAATTTGTAAAGACACAATAGGGGAATTGGTCAAAAATTGTATTATACATTGTACTAATAGTTAAAACAATATAGGTAATGAGTTCTTAGTGCAGCAGGATGTTCAATATTAGTTGAGGTTTCAAACATGAATAATGGATATGTATATAGTTTGTGCAACGGGGTTCAATAGCAGCTTATGAAAACCACACCCAGAACTCATTCAAACAGTCGTGTACACATAATATTGGAATGTTAGTATTAGTTGTTTATGATAGAAAAATAAAGAAACAAATCAAAAAAGAACAAAGCTTAACTAAAAAAAGAATTGGTAATCAAAGTTTTAATAAGTTGCCAATAAGATTAATCCTTTTCAATTAAAGCAACATTGTTTTTTAATGTATTACTCTCAAGACTCATTTATAGAAATTGATATTATTCACAAAGAGAGAGTTTCCCGTGATGGGGGAATAAAATATCCTCAGTCCTTACCCATGTGAATGAAGTGGAGTGGTTAAATTAGAGTTTTTATTATGGTTTTGAGTTGGATTAGTAACGGATGAGTCTGATGCGGAACGACTAAGGGACTCTGTTTCATCCGAAATGGAACTTCGGCGAGGAACAACTCCTCCTGTGGATGTGGGAGTACTTGTGTTGATAGCAGGAGAGCCAAGACTATTATTATTATTACTAGTGTTCGAATTTCGTACAGCAGTGAGTGTAGTTCCCGCTGGGGAGTTTGGGATCCGAGTAATTGTTAATTCATCTAAAAAGGTCTGCAAAAAAATAATATATTAAAATAAATATATATGTGTATAACTAAGGAACTTCATTTATAATAAAATTACTTGATATTTCTTAAGTTCAGCTCGAAGTTTATCTAACCGATGACCGTTTTCAGTTAACTGTCCTTGAATTGACATTGGATCACCAAGGGCTGGATTGCCCTCATATACTTGCTTCATCTTCATGAGTCCATCTCTAGCTGCTGTTTCCTGACAGACCTGAGGATAATAATAATCATATTAATAAAATAAGCATTTTTGATCAGATCCTTTGAAAGCTCAATCATACTTTTGTTGTAATATCATCAATTTTAGCTTGAAGTTTTTTCCTTCTTTGATTCGGTGGATACTCTGAGAAGTCCTCCTTTTCAGATAAATTGTTTAATGAGCCCTAATATGTAATAATAAAAAACAAGTTATTAGAGAATATGTCAAATAGTTGTTTCTTCTAAGAGAGAGAGAGAGCCAAGCCCTAAGCTTACGTAGAAAGAAATAATTAGGCTTGATAACAAAGTCGTAAATATGTCTTCAAATATAAGTGTACATTCTTAAACATGCAAAAAGAAAGAGAGAGAGAAAAGGTTGTCTTTTATTTAAAGCGTGAAGCAAATTCATTATTTGTAGCGTCATAAATAGTCGTCGAGACATACAACAAAACAATTATAATGTAAGCACAATATTACCAAGGTATTATACTGCCCCGTTTTTGGATTAATATTTGTTTTCCCTGCACAAAGACCTTTTCTGCTGGGGTGATAATAAAAAAACTGACTCTGATAAAGTTTGAGACCTCTCAAACCGTTTCAAGCCTCTTGTATTGTCTCAAATATGAACCAAAATTGCACTTGACATATTTTTGGTATTTGCCATTTGGTGTATCAGTTAAAAGTATTGTTCACTCTATTTTTAATAACTTAAGGGGTACCAGATGTTCTCAAGGATTTCCCTATTTTATCAAAGATAATATTCGTTCTTTTTAATCAATAATCATTAATCACTTCCAGTAGTTTTAAATTTTGATATGTTATCTTTGACAGAAGATGGATAATCTCACATCATTGAACACATCTTAAACCTCTTAAATTAATAGAAAAAGGTGCAAAATATTTTTTTTAAATAAATAAATATTAAGAGTACTAGTTTTTTCTCATATCATGATATTTGGGACGATGCAATAGGTTTAAAAATCCCTTTTTTTTTTAAAGTGAAAATGGCCTGAGAGGTCTCAAATTTTGCCAGTCAGATTCTTTATTGTCCCCAACAAAGTATATTTTTATACCGTGAAAATAAATTTTAATCCAAATAGGGGACAGACTATTGTACAATATATACATACTCTGAGAAAACAAGATACCAAACAAAATAATAAAATAATATAATCAGAAAAAACAACCATGATGTAACCTTTGATCTGGATATTTTATTGTATGTATATATAAAAAGAGATTAGGTACATGATGAAGTAATATATTTAGTAGCGTAGAATTTCATGCAAATGAATTGATGAGTCTAATAGCACACCTTTTAGAAAAAAACAAATGATATATGTACTATATATTATATAATTGCCTGGACTAGTCATTTTAACGATATAACAACTTGATTCAAGTCATCAAAGGGGCTTACAGTAAGGGAGTGTATATAGGTTGTAAATTTAGTTATGACAAACGTATTTAAATGATTTTTTAAAGTATTGTAATCCAAAAGTTTTGTTAATAATAAGTTCATTCTCCAACTATTGATCTGCGTGAACAAAAAAAAATCAAAATCAAATAACTCAACGCGTTTTGTGTATACCAAACAAAACCCGTAATCAGATCTCAGCCATACTCTGCGCATCAATGCTACAATAAGCAAGCCCTTGGTCTGTCCATACTGCTAAAAACCACCAATAAATTTTAGAATGAAAATGCTTTTTATTGACATCCATCCTCGTCTGAATCCAACGCCCTTAATTACTGCACATTGAGACTAGGTCCTATACTAAACGTGCATCAAGTTTGAATGTTCTTAAAAAGGACGAAAGATGAGATGTTTAGTAGTAAATGTTTAAGATATAATGGTAAAAATGTTTCATTTATCTAAAGTGAGCCATAATTAAATTTATACCTGGTATATTGTGCATACCTATATAAGATTTATGTAGAATGTCCAACAAGACAAAATATTGTGTAGGGTTGTAAATTTTAAGTACTTTTAGCATGTGAGGTGTGTTTTTTTTTTGTTATTTGCAACCTGGACAGTGTTTTGTATTTTTTAAAGCTGTTATAATTATGCTTTGAGTCTTGAAGAGAAAAGTTTTAAGTATAACCACGAGTGTGTGTACTGATGAATGACTGAGAGTAACGCTCATGATTTTAGTGGGATAATAAGCAGTGAATTTTATTTTCCTTAGCTGTTATAATAATTATTTAAGTACTGAGAATTCAATTTATTTTTCTACTAAAGTTGTCTCAACTCAATTATATTCTATTACTTGATTAAAATATTAGTATGAGCTCATAAAAGATGATTTGTAGTGGAGTTATTATTGTAAGTCCCTGTTGGGCTCAAAGTAGAATTGAGGATCGACATTGGAGTAATTCTTGCCTATGTCCTCCTCGCCCCTCGCTGCAACTGTTTGTAGCTGATCTAATCAAACGTTATGACAGCTAAGCTCGCAGATAAGTATAGCTAAATTGCTTGAGGGGGCTAGTGTCACGTAAGATCACGTTAAATGCTGTATCCCCGCCCCCCATTATATAATTATACTTATGTATATTTTTTCTTAAATCAAGACACAGAAAAAAATCAGCAGATAGGTGCAGTCACATTTAAATGTTTCATTCTTGTGAAGTAATATTTTACTGATGGAATTGTGTGTGTCTTTTGGACCTTAGAAACTCTTATATTGTTGTTCTTACACTAAAATGTAGGATACACTTACAATCATGCAAAGGAGGGATTCAAAAAGTCAAATTTAACTCCCAGGCATGAAAATCAATTCATTTCATGGGTGGAGGATCCCATTCAAGAGGGAATACCCTCTTATATTCATATGGCGCTATTTTAGGCAAGACATTTCATTGCATCAAATGTATCCCTCATTCAGTCATTTATTTTGAAGAAACAGCGACAGGATTCGGGATCCCTGTCTAAGTTTTCATACGACTTAAGTAACAACACAAGTGGATATCTAGTTATTTTTAATCAATATCTACACTGATTCCATCGGAATCATACCATCGAAGCCTCTAACCACACCATTTAAAAAATATCATGTTTAGCAGGATTTATTGAATAACTCCTCTGTATGACTACACCACTGAAGAATCCCATTCTCATTTCAAGTTTAAATTAAGATAGAGGAGTCGACTAAGCTTTCCGGTCTTCGTATGAGTAATACATTACTTCTGTCACTCTATAAATTATCTATAGCTAAGCTGTTGTCATCCGAAACATTCATCAAATTGTCAGGGTTACCATGCTGATTTTCGGTTTAAAAAACAAAAACATACACAAAATGATAGCGATTAGTATCATTGCTAATAAGTGTAAGTCCTTGTTGGACTCCGAGAAGAATTGAGAATCGACAAAGGAATAATTTCAGCCTATGTTCTTGGTCAATACGAAATGGGATTTGTGTTTATTTCCATTATCTCATATCGCAGCTAATGTAATCAGACGTCATGACAACATAGCCGCTCTCCTCTCAAACATTCTTCAAACTGTCGGGGTGACCAGTTAATTTTTATTTGTACATACCAAAAATGCTTAGGATTTACAACCCTGAGTTTTTTTGTTAGGAACATGCAATTATTTTTTCTAAATATTAAGATGTGAAGAAGAAATTTCACAGCCAAGCAATTATAAAAAGAAGAGAAAAGCGATTTTTGTTTTTGAAGTTTATTTACTTACATGTGAAATAAGAAGAAGGAATTGGAATTCAAAAGATAATTTGGAAAATGAGGTTTGTTGGGATGGGTAAAATATGTATGAAGAGATAGGAGGGAAAAACAAGTGGGAAATAGCGGAATTAGAGTGAATATCATTAAGAGATAGTTCCCCAAATATTATTGGTGATGAAATGAGTTGTATAATGAGAAAAAGAAAGAGATAAAAAAGAGACAAAAAGAACCTCTAAAGATCAAACTGTTATGAATAATATGCAATGACAAAATATAAAACCAAAAGTGTTTAAAGACAATTATAGTAATAACAATAATAATAATCTGAATTCCTTCGTACCTTATTATTTGTAAAAAGTCCTAAAATACCAGAGCGTTTTTTGACACGACCACCCGTAATTGTACCCAGGATGGTTCTTTTCTCTGACTGATTTTGAATGGACGTATTGGATCCGTTGACAGATGAACTATCATGAGAATTATTATGTGAGGAAGAAGATGTGGAGGAGTTGGAGCTCAAATCCTCAAAGGGATGATCTCCCGGAGGTGAAAATCCGGATTTATAGCGCTCTATCACAAGACAAGAGTCTTCTTTTTCATTAATGGAGTCTGCACATTTCAACATTTCCTCTAGGCACTGAGAAATGATGGGAATCACATCTTGCTCCGTATGAACGGTTTTATTAATAAAATTCTGAATGCACTTGATCCGTCTCTCGTCTAAATCTTGAAGATTTTGAAACACGGCTGGGAGTAACTGATTGTAATATTTGTTCTGTAATTATAAATGATTAAGAAAATTAATAAGTGAGTACATATAAATATATATATATATAATGTATAAAAGTCGCAACCCAAAAATTAGAAGAATAATTTTAAATGAAGGACTTTAATTATTTAGGAATTGGGATGAGGATAATGCAATAATTGAATATTCCATTGATGATCGAAATGGTGTAATTTTTGGCTATTTTAATACAAATTACTTAAATATAAATATTATGCGGCACATTATATAGTTCAAATACCCACAGTTATATTGCTCATAAAAACATAATAACCATGTAATTTTAATAGATCAAAATGAAATGATAGACTCAATCAATAATTGTTAGTTGACCAATGTTGTAATTAAATAATTTTTTTTACGACGAAGAAATTGGAATTTGTACAATGTGGTTACAGAGTGAGGAATCAAAGTTCAGAATCCTCTTCGAGGCAGTTTAGGCTCATTTATAAAAGTCTGAAAATTTTGTACTTCGAAAGAACTGACAAAAAGCTAGAATTTGATATTGGTTTTATTTTTGCTACCATCAAAAAGTGTCGGAGCAACAAGCAAAATGGCAGAGGGTATGCGATCTCCTCCACGCACAAGTCGATCTCCAACAAGAAGATCTTCACAGTGGACGCTGTTCTGAACAGGAAAAATAGTCACTTCTTGGCTAATTCAAGAACTCAGGCCGAGGGGAACTTTCAGGACAAAACTTACTTGAAGGTTATTCGTTTTCTGCAATTGATTTGCATACTCATTCTTGGCCTCTTCACACTGTTGATTCTTTGTGGTGGCGGCAATGCGATGCTTCTCAACCTCTGCTCTTGATAGAGTCAAATCATTGTCAATCTTCCGATACGTTTCTAATGCCCGCTCTGAGGCACCAAAAGCCTTTTCATACTTTTCTTTTGTCTTGGCCAAGAGAGCAAGGGAGGACTGAAGCTGAGCACCAATACGAGCTCCTTCCACCAAATACTAAAAATAAATAAAAATAATTCAAGGTAAAGAATACTTTGTTAATATGTCGGGGAGGCACGGGGTACATAGACCTGGAATGAATACTTAATAGGACACCAAAAGTTAGTGGGGCAAATTAATTTTTCTAAAATTTTCTAAAAAAATCAATTGCCTAGGGGTGCTAAAAAATATTCTGAGGGGAGGTCCATAAATTTATTTTATAAATAAAATCCAAAATTATTTGTAATGTGATCCCCAGTGCATTGTCAAGGGCTCCGCGAGAGATTACATAAATAATAAATGAATCATTTGGTTGATCATAAATGTTGTAAAGTTTGGGAATCACAGGCGTAGGGATACTAAAATCTATATATGACCTCACTGTGAAAGTCGTGCCACTGCCCTCATTCAATATTATATTTAATTACCTTTCTTCTATCATCCTTGAGTTGCTTGACTAGTGTGATGAGCTCTTGAGCCACTGAAGAACTCAGATTCTCAGCAATAAGTTCATGTTGTCCTGCCTGGTCTCCCAATTCATTGAGTAGTTTCTTATAAGCTTTGGTACATGTAAATCTAGAGGGATGGAAATAAGTACTTATTAGTTAGATAATGATAACAAATTAACAAGTAGCTACGGAGCAGGTGTAGTAGGAACACTATCAAATGAACCAACCACAGTCAATAGTGGTTTTACTAATATATTATAATATAATAGCAAAACCACATCGTCTATTCTGACGGGGTTAACGATCATATTATTTAGAAATGCAATATATATATAAAATTGGATAACCATAAGAAAGAAAGAAAAATATTAAGAGTTCTACTTTTTCTAAGCGTGGTTAAGTCGCATACCATGATCTATGGTTTCTTTTAAATAATAATAATTGAGAAAATTTATGTATACAGGAAATAAACTAAAATGACTTTAATGCTAATTTCAGGGGCGCAGGATTATATATATATTGTATATATTTATTTATTATTTTTTTCTTTGTGTGTGTGTCTTGGTTTTTGGAATTTTCTTTAAAAAAGTTGAAATTAATTTTTTTTGGAAAAAAACTTCTAAAATGAAATTTCCAATAATACATTTTTTTGATAAAAGTTTCAAATATTAATTGCAAGTTCTTAAAGCCATTTGATAAAGTTTCATAAATATTTATTGGAAATTTGTCCATTTTATGTAGTTCAACTATGAACTTTGAGCTCCCACAAAAGTGTCTTCCTCAATTATGATGCAATGCACGTCAGTAAATTTGCTCTATAATAGTTTGTAATTAAAATGATGAATACGTTGTAATAAAATTTGATAGTTTAAGACACATAAATTTCAATTTTTAGAACCTGCTTCTGATAACAAGTAACAAATTCTACAATAGATTTTGTATAAAAAGAAACTAATTCCTCCTCAGAGTGAGTGAAAGTAGATTTAATCATCGTTAAATGTATAAAAAATAATATTAAGTGGGTTCCTATCAGTAGAAAAACCTTCAAATGACCAGCCCCCTCCTTTGTACCCCCGCCCCTTATTCTTTTTAATAAAGATAAATATATCATCAAAAGTATGTTAGGAAAGCGTGTGTCTAGAGGATATATTATGTACTTTTCAAATAAAAAAAGTATATATATATTTTAAAGAAATGATAGAAAATAACGAACCCTGACAGACTCATGTCTCATGGAGAGACGACACAAAGGAATGAAGTTATTTTTAATATATTAATTAAATCAATATATATATATATACTCGTATGTACAGATTGACATTCCCCATCATCCCAATAGGTGAACCAAGGACTAAATAACGCATACATACAAACTAAGGTTGGTCTACATACTCCTATATCGGTCTGAGAACGTTATAATAATTGTTCAATCTAACTAATTCCACCATTTAAAGAATTTTGGTTAAGATCAGGCACATTTTACAATCGTTCTTGATCGGTCGCATTTAAAAATACGGTCTAGACAGATTTTTAACATGAATTGTGGATATGTTTTCAAATTTTAAATATTGTAGAGTTACATTATACGAAGTCTTAAAACAATGCAAACATTAATTATGTTTGAAAAATTCATCTGACTACTTTAATTAAATTTTACAGGAGACCCTAAAGCGTTTTTGAAGTTTGCCACCCATATTCAATAAGCGATAAAGGATTATGAAAGGGTGGTTTCATGACTAGAATTTTGTGCTTTGTCAATGGACTAACTTGTAATTCAAAGTTATATAAATATAAATGACCTTTTAGAGTAGATGACGTTGTAGGATTATCAATTAGTTCAGGAGGCTCAAAAAGAGCTCTTAGAGATGTAAAACATCTAAGTAAGCAGAGGCATTCTTTAAAAGACTAAATATTACTTTTTAGATTCAAAGTTATTTACATGTTATTCACACAAGAAATAATAGCCTACCCAAATTTCCCAACACACAAATTACTTCCCTTTGATTGGATTAGTTGGTTCTAATACCTGAGGAAATGTATTTTTGCCAAGCCAAGGTTCTAGAATATACTATCTAAGTCATTATTATGATATTACAGCTAATTAAGAAGATTAATAAGTCAAATCTGTGTTATATTCCTTAGATATATTGTTTTTCCGGACAATCATTTAGACCAGGGATTATGAACAAGTCCGCGAGTAAATTTCATAGGGCCCGTAAAAATTATTTAATAACAATAATAAAATGAAAAAGCTAAAAAAATGACAAAATAATTTGATCAAATATTTTAAAACCTAGATAATTGCGATGGTGTATTTAAAATAGTTAAGTACCCATTTTCATAACTTCCTAATGCCGTATGGAACAGGCAGGTTAATCAATTATTTAAATAAAATAAATGTTGTTGGATTACAACTCGAGTTGTTTGACCTGCAATCAAATGATGAATTGAAGAATGAGTTCAAATCACCATCTACAAGAAAAATCCTGTATTGGGTTGCCAACAGGATTTGAGCTTCTGAAACAATTGGTTCCTCGTGTTTGTGGAATATTAAGAGGAACATAGTTGTGCGAGTCTGTTTCCTCTTCAATGAATGTGGTGGAAAATAAATATCCTATTAAACTCACTCATGATTACATAGGATCAAATAATGAGGATTGCCACAACGAGTCTGGATTCTCAGGATTCACAAGCAAATTAAAAATCTTTAGTATTAAAATATATGTATATGAATAAAGATATTCAAACATATTTTATCATGTTTATATGATTTACTGCCCAATTAAAATTAAAGCAAATGTTTCATTAGTGTGGCCCGCGAGATGATCTCTTAATCTCATTATGACTAACACCTACAAAATGTTGAGAACCCCTGATTTTGAAATTATATTTCATGTTTTTCTCCAAAATCCAATTATTTTTACTGCAAAATATTTATTCAAAATGATTAACCTCCCAAGAGTATCTAATTCTTTTCCAGTCAAGAAGCTGTGTCAAATTAAAATACGAAATTGTTTTTGATCCATTGTTTGGAAGTTACAAAAGTAGACTATCACAAAGCACAATGACTCACAAACTATACAATAAATATAAATTGTGATGAAATTTTAACGGCTGTCGTTTTTTATTAGTTGGTACTAACTATAAATGAGGCAAATTAAAAAAAACAAAAACATTCTATTTGTGAAGCCCGGGACTTTTCAACCCCTCTGTTAACAAACTGTCTTTGGGCCTTTTTCTAAATATAGGTCCAAATACATTTATGTAAAAATATATTTTTAAGACCGAAAAGAATCGGTCTCGGACCGAGTATCAACACTAATATGTCCCTATGAGCTTCGCTATGCTATGTATACAAACACATGTTCTACTAGTCAAACCCTTTCAACTATAGCGGAAATAGTCTTATCGTATTTAAATAAATACACATAAAAGTGAAAACAGACTTTAATCCCAATCATTAAATTGTCTTCTTCCTCAGTGCCTTTAATTACAGAAGAAAAAAAAGGAAAAACTAAAGAGTAAAGATACTCCGTGATTACTTCTTCGTTGTATTCTTGTGCAAAAGAAAAGAGAGAGAGGGAGAGGGGGAGAATGAATTAGAGAATTAAAACCAATCAAGGCATGTTGATTACGTTATGTATATAAAAATGTAAATTGTCAAAAAATTCATTTCGTGATCTACAGAGTTAAAAAGAGTTGCGTCATGGTTATTTTCTTTTATTATATTATAATAAATAAATATTATGTCTTGAGGTAAGGAGGGGGGGGTGAAAATGCAAAATGAATTCATTTTAATTAATTTTGTTGTGAAGATATATGTATAGAAATTGGTTCACTGTAAAATAACTGTGGTAAAAAGGTTGCAGACAAAATAGTGTTGCACTGTAAAATCGTCGTGTACATAATCATGCACATGTAGGTATTATCATCGTGATGCTATTTAATTGCAACAACGCAATATGATGGTGCGCAATTTAATTGCAAATATATCATATTCGGAAAATCAAACTATTGAATGATTTAAATAAATCCACCGCAGATGCTTCATTGAACCTTTCTAATATATCAAAAGCCATTCCAACCCTCAGATTGTACATGGTGGGCTTCAACCACCACCACCACCGGCGCGTTTATAAACATCAAGGACCACTTCTAATATACTATAATACACTCCGGCCCAAGGGTTTTGCAATACACAACGATTTTACGACAACTACTTTGCTACAATCTTTTTACCGGACACCACAAATAAGATCATAGTTTCCATTATTTGTCCGGGAATTCACGTGACGTTAACATCAGCAATTTTGGGGCGCCTTAACAAATAAGTTTTAAAACAATGAAACCCTTTTTTCATTAATATTAAGAAACATTTGGACGTCCAAATGGGGCCAACAACCAAAAGGACTTACCTTACTATTTATCAAAAATATATCCCTCTAATACCTTGTTTTATTTTATATATTTTTATGACCCTAAAGTGTATAAAAATATGTTACTACATGACAATTCCATCTCATGTCTGTGTTGTAGATAAAAATTAACCATTATAATGGAAAAAATTAGATATTTTTCCCTAATTATCACACTTTTCTCGTCCCTAATCGATCCATTAAAAAAAAGGTATAAATTTAGACATTTTATAAGGATTTTTTGTTTGATTTAATGCAAATATCACTGTTTATAATTGGCATTAAGTAGCCTTCAATCTAATTGCTTAATTTTTTTATGATCATAAACCCATTTAATGGAGTTTAGTCAAGATGTATTGTTCATTTTATATAGTAAAAGTATCAAATTTGAGCCCCAAAGATGGCGTCTCTTTTAATGATGATGCAATTTATGACGTCCGTGAAAACGCTCAATACTACATCTTCTAATAAAGCGTCTTCACTCACATCACAAAATTCCATCCTAATTGAGGAGGCTCAGTGTTGATATATTCCCATTTAATCTTGAATAAACTTTATCAAATGATTTTAATGACGAAAAAAGACTAAAGACCAGTATTGAATACAACTAGATGCTATTTTAATTAAATCAAATTAATAGGTACTGAAAATCCCTATGAAACGACCTAATTTTGTTTTGGAACGATTAAAGTAGGATAATCATAGGACTAAAATATCTTATTCTTGCAAAAGTGACAGTTTATGTATGGTCTACAATATGTGAATCATAATATTTGACCTTCCTTAAAAAAAGGCGATGAAGAAAAGTCCTAATATTCATGCAAACAACGCCTACGTCTCTGATATATGCATAATAAAGCTAGACGTTTGAGAGATAGATTGATACTTGTGTTATGTCGGTCCATATTTATGACTACGGTCCGGCCCAGTCCAGTCCTTACAGAAAGTAAAATCGATCTCTCGGACGTCAATGCCGGTGTTTTTCCTTCTTTTAAATTATTCCGTTATATCATTGAATAAATAATATAACTAACTAATAATAAAATATGTTCGTATTATAATGAAAAAAAAAAAAAATGCAAGATATGTGCAATAATCTTAAATACATATTTCATATATCTTATTTGGATTAATAAACCATCAAAATTTTTATGAAAAATTCCAAGGACTGACTGTCTTAAGTACCGATCCTAAGACTGGAATGGCCCGAATAAATAATGACCGACACAACACTAATTGATACAAGATAAATATTTCAGTCCTTCTATTTATAAGTCCCATTTTGATATCCAAACATATTCCAGTGGTTTACCATTTTCCAAGTCATCTTAATGCAATATAAGGTATTTCATTCCATGTAACCTGATTGTTTAGGCTCCCAAAAATGAGTACGTCATAGAGTGAAAACACTCTAAAACAGAACTGGTCAAAATATGTACATACTTTATGGTGTGTTCAAAACAAGCACCATTGAAGTATATGTTTTTGAAAATTGCCAATTAAATTAAAACCTATCGCTATTTTTTATTTCTGACGGAAACTCATTTATATATAAGAGTATTTTTTTAGTAAACAATATATGTGAGTTTGGGTGGTTTGTTTTTCGACTTTTTTCGGATTTCGATTACGGCTATTACTGAAAAGTTGAGATATGCTAAGAAAAATACCCTTGCAAAATTTCATTTTTCTACAATGTCATCTATAGGTATCACCACTAATTTAATATTAGAAAGGAGAAAAGTTATTTATTTCGTCGATAAAGATTAAAATACATCATTCATCATAATTTTCCTTTTATTAATTATGATGGACATCATTCAAAACTATAAAAAAACATTAATAAAGTTGTTTTTTTTCTGAAGCTACCCTATGGAGCAATAAGAAAGAATAACCATAAGAAAATTTTATCTGTCTTTTTTGAAAATGTAAAAAAAGAATGAACGCAATACATGGATCAACAAATTTTTCCAACTTTTTCTTTTTTCCCTCTCACAGGACAATTTTAGACAAAAAACTTTTTAAAGGTTAAAAAATGTCTTATCAAAATTATTTTATGAAAAATAACTAAAAAATTTCCCCTTAGTATCTATAAGTTTGGTTTTGCCTAAATATGAGCTCGAAGGACATTGCAATTTTGCATAGGTAATTTTCACGCCCTATGAAATTTTTTTCACTTTATCCGTAATCAAAATTCGTAAAAAGTTGAAAATTAATCCGCTCTAATGGATATATGGAGAATGAGTCAACTAACTCTACGATAAATGCCAAATATTACATTTTACTCTAAATGCCAAATAAATGTATATATATATATATATGATTATACATGGATATAAAAAGAATAATCGAAGAAAATTCTTTTTGCTTTAAATAAAATTACATATCCACCATTTCACGAAAAAAAACAAAAAAAAAAACTATTCAGCCTTCATTATGTATTTACAAATATAGAACAAGTCGTTTTTGCTTTGTTTTTAAAAGGAGAACCTCTTCTAATCAGGGAAGGGATGACTAATATTAATCATAAATGAGTAATTACGTATATTACCCTTATACAGGTAAATATATAATCATTTATCATTAATGCGGACAAACGGCAAGTTAAATGGGAATAACAATAATGTAAAAAAAATAAAAAATACAGATATCCCTCCCATTGATAACAATTAGTGTTGGGTTTCGCACTGAGACCGTTTATGAATTTTAGAGGACCGAATTAATTCGGTCCTCTAAAGAAGTTCGGTCTGGACTGGCCCTAAATAAAAATGAGAAAGCGCTCAGTAAAAATTGTTCTCTTGAACTCAATGTGCGTAGGTTCGATATTCAGTCGCTCAGAGAAAAGGAAATATACTTTATGTATATGGACTTCAAAGACAATTATTCCTAGGTCAAATGGAGTAATTGAAATACTATAATCATTGCTTGTACTTTATGAGTGCAACTCCATCTGTCCAATTAAAGGAACATTAAAATAAATAAAAAAGATTGTTCTAGATCAGCGACAAAGAAAAATACCTTCTGGATCGCTCTTACAAAAAAATTGGATTAGACCCATTCTATACAGGATACGGGAGCAACATTTTCAAATCGTTTGTATCGCATGTTAGTACATTTTTAGAGTTAGATATTTCTTACTTTTTTTGTCATGTGATTGCGTAATAAGTAAGCTTTGTTTTGATACATTTTTTGTTTTGAATCAGCCACCAAATGAGTGAATAGGGGTCAAAAGTGTATCAGACTTGCTTGACATACATAAAGCCCTAAAAACATCACTGCCATTGTCGGGGTCAATGTGATGATCGTCCGCAATATCCAGAATGGCAAGAACGTTGGCCAATGGACGTTGAGACCTCCAGAACGTGAAGTTCTGCGTCCAAAACTTTGCTGATTTCTGTCCCAAGGACATGTGGCCTCCGTTATCCGCCGACTTGAATCCCCCTTAACTACTTTTGGTGGGGGTGCCGTCGAAGGCATTACGGATGCAACACCACACCAGAATATGGATGACCTGAAGTCAACTATCTCCAAGTTCTGGGCCAACTACCCTGAGGACATAATTGTCAAATCCTGTACCAGCTTCAGCCACCGTACACTTTTAAATAAGCTAATAAAATTTTGGGTTTTTGAACCAAAAAGTTTATTATTAGCTGACTCTAAAAATCTGCTTCCGCACCCTGTAGATGAATGGTTAATTAGGTCAGTTGGGTTTTAAAATGATGCACATTGCCCCCCTAATAGCGTCATATGAAGTTAAATCATATTTGTACAACTCGGTCAATGATTTGAAAATGACCGAAATATCGTTCAAAATCGGACTTGGACCGAATCCCAACACTAATAATAATTTTGATAATGATGATTTGACTTTTATATTTTGTATTTATATATAATATTTAAAAAAAAAGGTAGGGAGAATTGCAAGGTAGACTGCTCTGTGTGTCTCTCTCTCTAATATGTTGATGATCATGAAAAAGCCAAAAGCCAAGCAAACAACCATTGAATGAATGTCTTGCCTTCTCCTCCTATTACTAGGTCAATATCAACAAGTATTTGTGCAGACAATACACACTGTATATTGTATTCTTAACGCTTGTACACACACACACACACAAATCCAAAAACAAATATCTAATTGAGGGTTACTCAAGGCCCTCTTCTTTTTTACTTCTTCCACCTACTACAAGCTTTTTATAATAAATATTGTAATGAATTTGACTTACTGATAGTCTTCCTCTTCTTTCTTCTTGGGTAAATAGGTTTTGATGAGGCGTCTGTAAAAAAATAGAAAATAGTTTAGAATGAGAAACTTATATATCATATATACAAACAGGGGTTGGGCTGGAGGGGCTGTAGCCCAACCACCAAACTAAGGAATTTATCCTTTTACTAATTTTATTAGTAAACAATTTCTTTTGTTAAAAAAAAATATAATAATGTTTGAATTTTTTTAACAAAAATTTTATTTTATGTGAATAGCCACTATCCCCCAAAAAAAAACCCCCAACAATAACCTAATATTATAAGCGAAAAATAAAAAATATTGGATTTTTAAATATACATAGATTTTATATCAATTTTACTTAATATAAAAAAACCACAAAAATAAATATTCTAAAAATTAATTAAGCCTTGCTATTAGATCAAATTTCAAAGGCACAACATATTTACATAATGAATTTTGTTTTATTTCTTTATTCTATATTTACTCAATTGATGCATTTCTGCCTACATACGGGTTTTAGTATCAAAATTAGCACATCAATACGTCAATACTTTTACGACTAAAAATATAAAACAAAACTGTCGTCAAGGAAAATTCACATGCTCGACTTTTGTTTGGGATGGGGGGAAGAGAAAAGAAAGATATAATTTTCTAGCTTTTTTTAATCATTAATTACACATAGTAGGACCTTCGTCACTATATTTTAATTCTAATGAATATTAAAGTAACAAACTGAAGACCCAAAACTTTCAGTAACATGACTAAATTACGAAAAACGGAATTTTTATGGAATCGAGAAAAGACAACAAAAACCAATTTGTGATATATTTAAATGCTATATTTATCTATATTTTCCTTCAATAATTCCTCTTTCCAAAGCAATAACAGCCTACGCACGCTGGCGAACAGATTGGCCATGCCCATGGCGTACCTGATGGTAGCTCGGAGCGAATCCAAATTTGGATTAAAGAAGTGGCAGACTTTCTTCTCCACGACACCCGTAACTGCTAAGTACAGGAGGTTGAGGTCAGGGCCACATGGAAGCAGACCAGAAGTCAGCTGTATTTTAGCAGCTGAAGTTTTGAATTTTTCTTGGTTGTATGAGGCTGTAATTGACTTATTGATATTGCAGGGAGTTCGGATGAAGATGCCAACAGTCTATAAAGCCTTCTCGTACTGACACCGCCACGGAGGAGATCGACCTTGTATTTAAATTTATGAAATGAGTTGAAATACCCAGGAATCATGTTAATTATAGTTTAGAACCTTCATTTGGTTTATCAGACTTAACCCATTACTGCCCAATACTCCTAAAAATTATTTGAAATGATAAATAATTCAATATGAGATTCTTTTGATCTCGAATAAGACTTTTAATCGATTTTGCCCTTGCATATGGGTCCTATGGGCATGTACTTTGAGTTTTCATGCTTGAACCATCATTACATTTAGCAACCAATTGAATAGTATATGGTCCAGTACCATCTCTTTATTTTTCTTAATACTAAGTAGTTTGCCACATCATTATGCAACATGTGAACTGAATAATTGATTATAGAGTTCGAGCATGGAATACTTGATTACTTCTTTTGGTCTTCCAACTGGGTAAGGCTCTAAAAAGTTGAACCCAACAAATACACCGACAGAGCCCTTCTATGCGGTTACTTCTAAATAATGGTGTATATAGATGGTTTTCATATATCACTTCTACATTTTGGACAGTGCTGATTTGCTAGGTAGATCCAGACCTTGAAGTATGTTCCTTTTCATAGTTCCAAGGAGACCGACCAATGCCTTTATTTGCTAGTTTATTCTTCAAGTCCAAGGAAGTCAATAAATTAGAATACTATACTGAATTTCTTATTGTCACTACCCACACGTACTTCGAGGAACATAAAAAATGTTACATACTTTTTGAGGGAGAAAAATAATTCATATAGACATTAGTATCAGTTAATAGAACGTAGATCCGTTTTTGAACATAATATTAGAACCATGTTTATAAATATCAAATCCATTTTACTAATCAGGATTTGTAAGCCAACAATGATTGGACATTATACATTATTTACATTTATAGACATTATTTTATTAACGAGTTAAGATTATCTTAAACATTGTAAATGATTTAGGAGAAAAACAGTAGCCACTTAAAATGTATTGTTTTACTTTTCTCAAGGTACGTCGGGCAGTAATGGGTTAATCTGGGGGGCCTCTCAAATAGAATCCATCAATGTATAATTAATTCTTTCATAACTTTTTTCCTCGTATATGTGTAACAAAAAAGACGGGCAGGTTAAGTAGTATTAATTAAATGAATCGATATACCATAATAGGAGCAGAAAAAGAGTGGGAAGGGGGAACAACTCTCGTTCTCTCTGTTCAACAATCGTGTTGCCTTGGTAGCAGCAGCAATAAAAACAACAGACAACATAATACAGAAACTAAGTAACACAAATATTCCTGATTCCACAACAATATCAGAAAGAAGAAATAAAAGAAATTGAACAAAACTGGAGATCGAACCATGGATATACGCATCCATCTTTATCTTTACAACCCTTTCCGTGAGTATCTTTTTCATATAAATGTTGTGTACAAGCTGCGATTTCTGAACAAGTTACAATTTGAATTAGCAACTATATGACATTGATGCTGTCATTTCATTTATATATATTTAAAATAAGCATTTCATGAGTAATATAACTATGGACATTGGAACTTTAATTTGTGCCACAGAACATGTCGGAGTAATTATTAAGTAAAAAAGTGAAACTGTATCATTAATATATTGCCCATCTATGACAGTGATTCCCAAACGCGGCTACGCAAGATTATCAATAATCAATAAATATCTTTTGTAAAATAAACGTCAAAATTTTTTTTATAGACATCATTATTCGTGTGCAAAATTATACAACTACAGTGAATTTTACCGATTTCCCCCGTAAATCAACAAAAAAATATTGACAAAAGAAATCGTGTATTAGAGCTTCTTGACTTGGGAATGAGTCATGGCGAGATCTGTGACATTGTCCCCTGCTCCAAGGGTCTCAAGTCCAAGGTTAAAAAGATGAAGGACGATAGCAAGGGCCTTAAGAGGAAGCCTCAAAGTAGTGGGTGAAACTGAAAAAGGACAACATACTTCCTGTTTTCCAAAAGGTCTCAAGATCGGCGCAGAGGTGTACCTTGACGTTATAGAGGCAGTGGTATTTCTCTAGTTGAAGTCCAACTACTCCAAGGGCACTTATGTTTTTGAGTAAGACTCTGCTCCAGGCCACAAGGACTCTTTAAGTGGTGTGAAGACAACTTGGTGAATGTGGCCTCTGTTCTCAACAGACTCCATCTCTATTGACTATAGTATCTGAGGCCTGCACCACCTCTCATGTGAATTTCCTAAAGGCTGACATCTCGGATGAATACGTCAAGAAGACCTGAAGAACTAGGATTGAGGCCAATGGGTTCCACTTTGATACATAATTGTAAAAAGGGGCTTTACAGTGATGAAAAGGTTGAGAATCACAGATATATAAAAATATTCAATTTATCACAAGTAATACTGCAAAATCTTCAATTTTTTTGTTGTTGTTGTTGGTTCCAATTTGATTAGGTATTCAAGTTAAAACTTGTAAAAAAACCGCAACTTATACACTACATAAATAAAACTAGTATTCCTAGTTTTTGTTAAGTCAATGTGAGTCATTCTATACCTATGTATGTATTCGCATTATAGATACTCTTACTCGTTGGACTATATTTCCTGTATCCTGGATGTTATCATCCCTGGCCACAACCCCACAATACTCTACAACATCTATACTCCTACTTAACTTCCCTATGCCGTGTTCATCATAAAAATTGGGTCAACTCTTCCTCCTCCACTACTGTTGGAGTTCTTCCGGAATCCAAGAGTCGCATTGCTTTTGAATAATTAAGCAGGAAACTCTTTTATATATAAATATATATAATACTGTTCACAAAATGTATAAATAAAATCATAAGATGACAACATTTTTGGTTCATTATACTTGGAATATGAATTTTTATAACTTTTCATTTAGTTCCACAGAGAGTAATTCATCCAGACATTTTAAATAGCATATAGTAGGCATTATGAAAGTAGATAGCAGCACAATGCCGGAATTATGAGCTAGCATACTTGCACATCGTTTTGAAAGAATTATACCGATGTTATTTAGCCATTAGTTTATTCTTATATGGCACGGTTAGTGCAAAAGTGACGCAACTAGGCATTTTCTCAATCTGAGATATGTTAACTACATGTTTTTAAATGTATATTTAATCATTTTTGACGGTTTTTTCCTTCTCCATACGTCAATATACGTAATAATGGACTAGGTAATTTTGACTCAAGCCATTTGGCCTTAATAGTATATAAATAAATGAGATTTATAGGTTATTTTTGGTTAAAATTGATGTTTCTTTGGAATTTTTAATCAAAATATGGAATGCATATTACTGTTAAAAGCTTTAAATGATTGTTTTCTGTTGGAAAAAATGATGGAATCATGCCCCAAAATTTAAATGCATACAGCAACAAAATCTCACTTTGTAATGAATTCGAATAAGGATGGTATAAGTATAAGACCGAATTGAAAAAAAAAAAAAAAAAAAAAAAAATCGAAATTGGACCGAATCTCAACAGTAGTTATCATCTTTTATAGGTAGATACTTATCTCTTGAGATATCTAGATCCTGTTTCCTCAGGGTTTTACACCTACGATAAATTATCAAGAAAGAAAATATTTCCCTGGAAATCTTGGATTTAATTATTTTATAATGAAATTAAATATATATTGATAAACTTTTTAACTATTTATTTTGCAGTATAAACGTTGTGTACTTACACAAACAGTGATGCCTAATGAATCACCTATAACAAAACATTATCACACAAATGAATAATTAACTATCACTTCTCCTTCTAAAGTAGGAAATATGAATAATTTTTGTATCTCTACAGATAGTATAGCTAAGACTAGCTAGCCTACTATTTAAAATAAATTGTAACAAATCTCATAGAATATAATATGTACTATCTCAAAGCAGAATTGACCGGGAAATGTTTAACTCTAGTATACACAGATATATTAAGGGCATCTTTTACTTAACACATCTAGAGATGATTTCTATAAAAATCTCCTATAAAAAATAGTTCGAACGAACTAGACCTCATTTAAAAGGGAGAGAAAGACTTGAGCCCAATGTTTTTTCTGTTATCCTTGACCCATATTAGTAATTCCTAATAAAAAAATAACTAAAAAACATAGGACTATAAAATAAGTGCAGACTTGACCATGAATTTTTTATCATTGTTTTTTAACAATAATAATGGCTTCTTTTGCCTCATATCTGCATTTTTTCCCCTCCCTCACTCTCTGCAAAATACAATGCAGAACCAGTTTTGCACCTTCTTACATGATAATTATTGTTATGCATGTGTTCAAATAAATAAAAATAAATTATGATAAGTTCAAGGGCAAAAAGAAATCACTTTTTTTTCTTTTATTATACACACAAAAGATTCATAAATGACGATTATGAATAAAGAGGTTGAGGAAATCTATAGTAGATACCTAGTGCTTACAATCTATATGCCTACCTAGTTATGTATAGATACACACCCCATGAGAAGAAAAAAATCCAGCTTACCTTTAATCAATACATACATATTATATACGTGAAGAAAAGAAAAAAAGGCACTGGGAGGGCTATGAGAAATGAGAACATCTGGTGCCTTGAACAATAATCATAATAGTCTTAGCAATAACAATAACAATAAAAGGATCGACCACAATTGGTTGATGAGGACATCAGAAAGGACGACTTTGGGTGAATGATAGTATAATGATTGAACACACACAAAAAGAAGAGTTTTGACCACACCATATACTAAATTATATACCTCTACTAATAATAACTGAATATTAATGACATCCTTGATCAATAGCCATGGGGGTATTGAATGCCTTTATGTACTTGTGCATGAGGAGCAGTGTTAGGAAGCAAATTGTGTGAAAATTAATATAAAGGTTATTAGTGAGAGTAATTAAAATGTTTGAAAGAATTACTTTCTTCAGGAGTTATCTAACACATGGGCTGGAAAGTACGAGGATTCTCATAGACCGTGCTACATATATATTTTTTAAATTCACCTCATTTTCAGTGTGTACCAAACAGCTGTCTAAATTTCATGACAATCTGTTCTTAATTTTGTGAGATATTGTGCTAAGTGATACGCTACTTTAATTATTTCTATAACAATGGATCAAAAACAATTTGTTGTTTTAATTTGAGACTGCCTCTTGATGGGGAAAAATACTGTTCAAACTGTTCCCCCATAAATGAAATAAAAAAGCCAATTTCGAAAAAAAAGTGTTTTCTTGGTTAGACCCGGAACTTTTCATCCCAGGTGTTGGAAATATAAATTAACAACTATTGTAAAAAAAAAAATGCAATAATTCCACCAGCCATTTCCTAGTATAAGTAACCCATAGGGACTACGTCATCTAGGGCACCGTCGAGAAGTATGCCTGTACTACTCCGCACGTAAGTGTTGAAAATTTGAAGGCTTCTGTGAAAAGGAATGCCCATGGACTTGGTTAAAACACGCGTAAGACGTTCAGGTCCCGGATTGAGCTATTATTGGCACCAAGAGCCGGTTTGAATAATAATTATATATTTCATAAATGTTAAATGTTTCAAAGCGTAACTCTGTGTACTTTTTGAGAAGCTTCAAGAGGTTTATCACCGATCAAAATTTTCACGATTTACTTCCCACACAACACTGCCTATACTAGTATTGATCGACAAATTATGTTTAAGTGAGACCCCGGAATGAAATAATAAATACTAGCGTTGGATTTGAGCTTTAGAAACTCGGAAAAAAACAAAACAGCAACATCACATTACTAAAGTTAACAATTTTCGGATCATTACTTGTCAGAAATGTTATTTTGGGAAAGTTCTATTTAACTTGAACTCGAATTATACTCAGAACAAATCGAAAAATTCGATCAGTTAGTCAAATTTCTAGTATCCCTCAAAAGGACAGTAATAAAATACGAACAGACACCCTCATTACTTATTAAAAGAAGAGTTGACAAATATATCAAAAAGAAGAAACAATTACATTATTAACATATTATGAGTAAATTCTCAAAACTCGAAAATTAAACCAAACACTACTTCAACTCAACTCAAAAAATCTCGAACTCGAAATTGTTATCTCGAATTTAACCCATAAAAATGATTGAATTGATGAAACCCTTCAAAAACACCCAAGAAACTCTAGTATACATACATTTCGTGGGCTTTACACCATTTATTGACGATTGTATTTTTTTTTTAATAATCATAAAAGGGTTAATATTTTCTAAATTTGTAATACATAATCACCTATTAAATATTCAACGTGTTCACACGTGGAAATCCCCTTTCTTATTCCCTCCCACATACATATTTAGGTTACAAATGCGTATTGCCAGGTGTCTTACCTATGGATCATGAGTTCACGACAGACAGTAGCAAATAATTACAGGATTTTCATTATGTTTTGTTTTTTTCAATTTCTTTCCAAAAAAATGGAAGGAAAACTGCTGATAATAAGTTATCAGACCCTTGGGCTCCAAACTTTTAGGAAAGGATGACAGGTATCAAAAGTTTGTGAACCGCTATTTCATATATTAACATGTCTTCTGTAAAAAACAACCACAACAATGGTTACTGTGAAGAAGTAATTCCAATCTTTCTCAATATAAACTCGATTAATCCTGAGCTAGTGGTGATGTGGTTCACGAGATCAATTTTTGAAGATTAGCCCATATCTAGATCAGTGGTTCTTAACCTGGATTCGGCGAGTCAGTCTCAGGGGTTCGTCGGAGGTGGAAACACACATGATTTGTGATGACACACTCCACTCTACCAATTAAGAAGGGTTTGGGAATAGTTAAATGAAACTGGTGGGGCTCAGTACCGCCAACAGGATTAAGAAACAGTTATCTAGACTCTTTCAATGTCTTGGATAAGGCGGTCAAGACCACAACACTATGTACACTATTGTACTCCAGGGTATTTATTAAACTCCTGCTTCCTTATATAAAAAGGATGCATCATTAAGGAAGTTTGGGCATTTCATTATGTGACAACGAGATTCAATTTAAATATTCAGTTAGTTGATACAATTTGACTTAATTGAGTGAAACATCTGTTCTTGTGCAAATAATCTTGCTAATTGTCGTGAAAGTCAATTGCTTACTGATTCAATTTAGTATAACGAAAAATAAGGGAGTACAATATACATGGAGCACTGTATAAAAAGAAGGAAATCTCGCAGGCGTTTAGCTCAACTCATAATAAAAAAGAAAAAAAAAAGAAAAGCGGGAAGTACTTTATATAGAATTTAAAAATAAATAAATGTTACTTTAAATGAGCTTTAGCGACGGGATAAAATACCATATTAAATTTTTTTTCTCAACCTATTACTATTATTTCTTATTCTTGAGGAGAGAACATCTAAGTATTGAGTGACTAGCTACGTTTGAGTGTTTACTAATTATTTTATACATAAAGTTATCTCACGATCTAAAAAGTTGACCCTAGTGACCTTCTTTATAGGAATGTTCCTTCTCCATAGATTACACCATGCAACAGCATTTTTACCTGCAGGCTGAAACTTACATTTAATATTGTTATTTAAGCCGTAGAACACGAAAATGACCCTTAAAATTTTCAATATCTACAGGTTTGGCCTTTAAAAATTTGGTTTTTAATACTTATTAATAATAGGAATATTATTGTAATCTATATTCAAAACCTAACCTGCTTATTTTATTACATTTCTAAATAAAAAAAACTAAATATGGGGTTCAGCCTGCGGGCGCTCCAAGATCATAATTTTTTTGCATAATGTTATCTTTATTCAACATATCTTTCTTATTTTTCTTAAGGTAATGTGTTGTGGTAGTCATTATTTATTCGGTTCAATCCAGTCTTAGAAACAACTATTTCCTCAGACTCTTAGTACTATTATAACTGACAGTTTTTGGGCCTAGACTAAACTGCAGTTTTCAGGACCAACGAAACACATTTAATGATGATTAAATTCCGTCTCTTACCTCAGTTTGGAAGCGTATTCAACTTCGATTTTGCATCTTTGATCGATAAAATGCCCGTATTTTTCCAGGAAATCGATTCCTTTTTGAGTATGCGATGCTATGTTCTCATATTGGTCCTGCATGGAATTAAAAAGAGCAAATTATTTAATTGTTTTTGTAAATATGTATGTGAAAGTGTGATTTTAGCCATATGATGAATACTATGAGTGAAGGGGATTTTTTTACACAAACACAAAACAAAAGAAGGAAGCAACCTGCTCAGAAATCGTATTAGAGTGTGTATGTACTGTACATATAATATTCAAGGAACTAGTAGTAAGAATAAATATAATATTATAATAACTACATATAATGAATGAAATAACAGAAATTTTGATTTTCTTGCCTCGTCATACTTTCCAACTAAACAATAAAAAAAATATACTTTTTTTTTTTTTTACATTTATAATAACGACTATAAAAGTGAGTTTAAAAAAGTAACTTTTTCCCAAGGACGAGTATGCACGTATAACCATAGATTTTGGACATTAGGAAGGAGAAGGGATAAAGAAAGAGAGAAGAGGACCAGGGCTAATAGGGAGTGGATGAATGAGTTAACAAATAATTATATAATTTTAATTTTTTTGTCAATTCCCTTAGAGAAACTTATCTATGGAAGAACCCCACGTGTATATACATAGGTTATTATCATGAAAACCAGGGATTTAGATTGCTTAAGTTTTTTGTTTTTTGAATAAATCTTTAAAAATTACAATTTTATGCTAATTTAAAGTAGATAGGGGTCGGATTTCGTTGTTATAATATATATATATATAGTCATATGTCACGAGCAACACTCGTACATTGCTACTCAAGTTGTATGAAGCAAACAAAAAAGACTCTGCTCGTGTGTCTAAAATGCGAGTATTTACTTGTAACTCGTCAAAAAATTAAGTTTACTCCCTTCTTCTTTTTTGAGAATATAAAGCATGTATTTTTTTAAATTGGATTTAAAAAGTTTCGAGTCCACAAGAGGAAGAACGCCGCATCATCAGAGCCAGTTAAGGATGTGAATCTCATTATTAGTAATCAAAGAAGTGAAAAACAATTTTTAAATGACAAACTTTCAGATATTCTTGTTTAAAATTTGATTTTTGACTGACGAATTTGTTAGTGTACAAAAAGTGTTAGGTAGTGTCAGGAGCATCCACAGAAGGTGGAGTGGAGGGGCTGTAGTCCCCCTAAATCAATGAATATTTGTCTTTATCACACACAATAATTATCAATTACGGAAAATTTGCAAGTTTCATACCAATTAGATTATCGAGTAACAACGATGGCTCGTAATTCATCTAGTGATTTTTTATAAATTCAAAAATACTCTAGCAGCAAAATTCAGCTCACGACACATCACTATTTATATATATTAGTGTTGTGTTTTGACCGCTCTGAGACTATTATAATTTTGGTTGTAGGCCTCTTAAACCCCCGATCAATTACTTCCTTTTACCCCCCAGTATTTCACCCACTATTACAATAAATAGCACCTATACATCCAAATATTCCAGCTTTTAACAACTATACAAGCGTAATTATTAATTTAATCAATGAGTCCTTGATTTAACTTAATGATGTGAATATTAGTGATACATATTATTATTCATTAATATATCTCATCAAATATGATATAACAATTATATACATCTAAGTCAGTATTTTGAGTCTTTCCATTACAAATATACCGTTGATATTACTTGAGAAGATTTTGGATTTGATTTTTGTGATGTTGAAACACATATATTAAAAATTAGATATAATTAACCTATTTATTTTGGATATGCATGACTCTATTTCACCGTATTTAAGGAGGTATCCAAAAATCCTTCTCAGATATTAATTATAATATAATGTGTATACTCGTTCAATATCATCAATCCATAAATTCATCGTATAAATAACCTACTAAAACTCAATGTTTTACCAACTTTTTGTCATGGGATTAAGGAAATTAAATTATGCATTATTATAAATACATATTTGTTGTATCTTATATATCATGCCTATCAGCCTAAGTATCTATTTTAATTGAAATCTGTATTTATTTTAGTATTCAAATTTAAATGGTTTATAGAGCTCATAATATCTTTCCAATTCGAACTGGGAAGTTTCATTGCTCAACAACCGCTCCAAACAACCATAACATTCATTTATTACTTTGGCCCTCTATCATTTACTAACTGTACTTCTTAATAATAATGATGGGGGATAAAGGTTACAGGGGGTAGTGGTCAGGGATAATTTGTTGGGGGGAGGGTAGGTGGCCTCTTCCCATAATTTTAAGTGGACCAAACTAATTGGGTCTTTTAAAAAACTTCGCTCTGGATCACTCATTTAAAATTCGATATAGATGATTTGTTGAAAAACTCAGTTGTATTTCAAAATTGTGAACATGGACCAACAATAATGTCATATGAAGTTAAATGAGTTGCAGTAATTATATTTGTACCGACCAATAAACAGGAATTGGTTCATAAATGGAGATCGAAAAAAATCGGTACTTGTTTTGAAAACAATTAAATTTCGGTCTGAGATTGTGGTCTGGACCAAAATATCGGAGACCAGAATGAATTTTTTTTTTGTCTCGAATAGAGTTTCAAGACTAATGTATATGTTATAACTTGTACAAGCAGATTGTTTAAGTTGGAACTAATACGTATCATAACATCATATTTAATTACACTACCAGTCATTTTTAAAATTAATATGTAAATTTCAAAAAGTACACTAATAAAATATCTACCATCCATGAAATATTCAAGTATTACCTTGTCACTGTAAATTCTTCATCTAACTTTTTGATAGTAACTTTTACAATCTGCTTATACAGGTTACAACTTGTACAATACATATATTTAAAAAAAGGCATTTTTCTATGAAAAATATATTAGATGATAAGACTAACAACGAAAGAACCTTGAACGACTTAAAATTTTCCATCAAGGAAACAAGAAAAAAAATGAATGTAGAGACGACCAAAATATAAAAATATATATATAATCCTCCACAACTAATGAGGATGCCTTAAAAACCCACCATTTCAAGAGGGTTTAATTAGAGGCATCTATAAGCAAGTTCACATATATGTGGTACATCCACATAAAAATAAGCTTGATCAAACATAAAAAAATAAATCAAAGAAAAATCTTAATTTAATTAAATTAATACATACATACACAGGGGCGTCCCAGGGGATGGGCTGGAGGGACTGTAGCTCCTTTCGCCAAATTATGGAATTTTAGCTTTTGACTATACTGTGGACTTTTGAATTTTTTTCCATAAAATTATATTTATTTGTCTATAGCAGTGGATTTTTGATTTGATTTTTTTTTTTTTGACAAATTTAATATGTGAATTTTTTTTATGAATTTCCCCCAATTTATATATATAATCCTACGGAGGCTTCTGATACAAACCAATCTTTATTAGATCTAAGAGACTTTTCAAATAAAACCTATCAATGTCTCACTCTTTGATTACGACAAATAGTTTTGCCCACTTTCAGTGCAATTTGCAGCGTGCCCAAAGGGTTAATAAAAATACTTTATTGATAGAAATGAAGGATGATTCGTCGAAGAATACAAATATAATCCACCCTCAATTTTGGGAAAAATGATTTCAGCTTGCTTTTGTGTTGACAGCCACATATCTAATTAAATGTTTTTTAGAATCTATTTGGACACAACCAACGTAATATCATATAGTGTTTTTTTTTAAATAGTTATTTATAGAATAATAAAAAAGGACAATGCCGCTGTACAATGTATGTGCTAAATAATACCTAAGGAATTGCATAACAGAATCTACAAGTCATACTTGCATATGGTGCATCAAACATTTTTTCCCCCATTATTAATTTATTATATAATCATATCATGACATCATCTAATTCATAATTTCTCAACTCATCCTGCCCACTGAGACCCACATTTATTTTTGATAAATTATTAATGCGCAGGCCATTTTACTTCATTTCCAGATTGAAGCAAATATTGTATTGTTAAGAAATTTCATGTCTACTCCAAACACCTTTTCAATAACAAAATATCATGGCGTTATCCAACTAACATAATAATTTAAGAAGGATACATCAGTCTTTAATATGGGACATAAAACCGATTTGGAAAAAAGTCTTAAATTTTTAGAAAGCATAATTTTCATCCGTATTATTGTTAGTGATCAAAATGGAGCGTATTTTTGGAGATGTTAAAAAAACCAAAAATCGACATGGTAACCCTGACTTAAAAAAAAGCTGTTTTATAGAAGAGCAGCTCAGCTGTCATGACGTTTCATTAGATTAGTTATAGTCTGTTGTGCCAAGGGAGGAGAAGGAGAAATAAATATAGAGGAATACGAATACCAATCCTCAATTCTACTCTGAGTCCAACAAGGATTTATAGAAATTATAACTCCGTAACACTTCCACAATGTTACTCTGCGTCTTTTATTAGGAGACAAGAATGTTAAATCGGCTTTTTCAAATTATTGAATGTAGTAGAAAAAGATGTTTACTACTCAGGAGTTAAATAATAATGACAATAGCTGCTGAGGAATGGAAAATTCATTCTTAAGATTACCAGTTAAAAAAAAAAAAAAAAATGAGAAAAGCTATAAAATACACACAATTTACATCACTAATTAAAGTAAAGTTCTTAATTTTATCAATGAAATTAGTTTAGTAAAACTTTAAAGTATCTTTTGACACAATAATAATTTGACTTTTTTCTTAATTAGCCCTAATTAATATATATATATCTTGTATAGAAGTTGCAATTTGGTACGAGTTACAAACTAAAAATGAGATTAATAACTTTATATCAAGGATTTAAATAATGGGATGAGGACCATGCAATTATTGAATACTCCATGGATGATCTATATATTTATCGTGTTATTTTTGACTATTTTACTACCAATTACTAAAATGCATGTTTTGTGTCATCTATTTTATTAAGGTCGCCTGATGAGAATTAAGGATTTAATTGATACAAAAAATAATTCAATAAATAAAGCACACAATGAATATAAAACCCCCTTTATGCAAGTAACAATAAATTCTTTCATTAATATCTCAGTTCGTAAAATGTGGGTCAATCCTCTTTTCAACTCAATAACTGCCTAAAAGAAGGCCACTACTTATATTATAGGTTGTAATATATATTTACTTGCCATCATCAAAGTACTTGACTGAGTGTTTATTACTGCTTTATAAATAATTTATTTCGATAGAAGAACCCTTTATTCGAATATATACAGGGTGCACAATTTATCTATGCTTCCACTTTGGAGCGCTCTTTTGGGTGAACGCAGGGACTTATGCCGCTGATTTGTATATATGGATAGTCTGTTTAAATCTGCACAAGTTTGAAAAAAAAAAGAATCAATTGACGGATTCGTTGTCCCAAATATTTGGGAAAGGCGCAGAGCCCTCCATGAAATCCGCGCTGGGAGTGATGAAATAACAATTGCTCAAACTCTACGACTCAGTGAGACGTTCTTTCGCAAGGATAAGAGGGAATTTGAGTCCTATATAGGAGATTTTGAGGTAACATCAATGAGGGCTGAGGTGAAATGTCTCCAAGACAATTTTGGTGGAACACCAAAGACGAACTTATCAGTCTGATAAAAAAAGGAATTCTAGGATTTGACAAGGGACCAAGTGGCGAATACCTACTCGCGCTTTTGGGCTCGTATAGAGACTGTAATTGAGGCTGGAGATGATTTTATGAATAAAGTAAAACCATCAAGCTTTCGGAATCTGGTTGTATTTTGTTATACTGATAACTGATGGGAAAGAAAATTGTGTTTGAAAAAAAATCCTTTCCGCAAAAAAACAGATAGTATTGCACACCTTGTATATATAGAGAGAAGGCAAAATAAGAGACCATATAAAGGTAGAATTGCATCATGTTTCCCCCCTCTATGCACTAGTAAATTTTTAACTATATATACATATAGTAGGACAAAGTTATTTTTCATTTCCTAAAAAAATGTATTAACAAAATTAAACAATAATTAATTTATATTTGAAGAGTAATTTAATTCAATATTTGTAATTAATTTATGTTATTTTCTTAAAAGTTCTAAGAAAGAAATAGGTAATATATTTTCCCACGAATACTTTTAAAAAACTATTAAGGGCCGAATAATAGGTAATTGTAGGCAAGACAAGGACGGAGAGAGAGAAATGACTAATAGTCATATCTTATAAATGAGCTGTTTGATTGTATCCTTCTTTGATCAATTATGGTAATCATAATTATATTTATTGAAGAGATTCTTCTCATTCTATAATATGAATTTACGAAGAAGACTGACCATCAAAGTGAGAAAGAAATAAAGAGTGACTAACAAAGGGGATATGAATCAGTCCACATGAATCATAATATTACTTAATAGTTAAATGAAATTAGTGCTGTGTCGATGAGAGTCAAATCGATGAAGGTTACAATGAATTAGAAAGGAATCGATTAACCTTCAAATATGAGTATTGAGTATTGTATGAGCTCCAAAGTTTTGACTTTCCTAACATAAAGGCAGCAAGTTGGGAAATATATTGATCTACATTTCAGCTGTTAACAAACATAGATGTAAAAGAGAAGAGCTGGGCAAGAGAAGACAGTTATGAGTTAATCATCCCAATAGGGAGTTCATTTTGTCTTCCTTTTGGGCAATGATATAATCAATTCAATTAACTCAGTTGATGTAAAAAAAAAAAAAAACAATGAGTAGGTTTAATGTTGAATAGTCAAAAATTATGGTATTCTTTTAATCAAGGACATTAGTGTTTCTCGGTCCTTATTTATTTGGTCCAGTCCAGTCTTAAAACCGGTCCTTGGAATTTTCCCTAAAAAAGTTACGGTTTATTAAGCTAAATAAGATATGTAAGTTATATACCATTGCACATATCTTCCAAAAAATATTTATGTTTACATTAGAATGTAATATACCATGAACCTTTTCTTATTTTTTTACCTAGTTATATAATTTGTTCTATATATAACATAATAATTTAAAAAGGAAAATATCCCGCAATGGCGTCACAACGAATGGGTTTTTACTTTCTTTAAAAATCGGCAACTCGGACTGGAAAGAACTGGACTGTGTTCCTAAATAAAGACAAGACATAACAATAAAGGAAATCACAACTCAATCTCTTTTTATAGCAGCTGAATTCTTCTACCAGAGCTTTATATTCAACAATACATCTGCCACAATGCCAATCTGCCATAAAAAATAACTTGTCTCCTTAAATTAATTTATCTATGGTGTTTTTAAGAACGCGTACGAATCGGACGCCAAAGGCGGGACATGGAACAATCTTTGCTTAATAGGGACTGTTTGATGTACAAAAATAGCCACTAGGGCGCCCTCTATCTAGTCAAAGCCTAACCGAATCTCAAATTTTAAACACTAAGAGGACTATATAAGAATAATGGCCCACTATCATCGTGCATTAAAGATATTTGAAGTTTAAGTATTGAACGAGTTGGTACACTGATTAAATAGTTTAATTTAATATTTGTGATAATGTTACCACCATATATAGGAGGCACTTTAAAATGTAGGACGTATTTCAAAGGCTGATAACAGCTGATGTAGGCAAATATTCGTAATTCTAATATTTAGTGTTGATTCGAGTCGAGTTGATACACCACTAAAATAAATACGGAAATCCAAGAATAGGAAGAGAAAGAAAGAATTTAAATAAATATTGTACCCATTATTTGATATACGGAAGAGATGAGATGGGGAAATTGAGGCATGACTGGTCGAATGAATAATATAAATAAATAAAAATACTAAGACCTGACCCCTACAATGAACTATAACCACTACTGTTTTCTTCTTCCTTATCAAAAAAGAATCTTACTAGCATATCATAAAACAATGGGATGTTAGAAAATGACATAAGAGATTATTATTCCCCTTCAAATTGCTTCTGTTTATTCCTCTCTCTCTATATATACGAGATTGGGATCAGAAACTCTCCATGGAGAAGTAAATAACAATAATAAAATATAATGATACTATGTAAAAAGGATCCTTGATGGTAAAGATACGAGATTTCATCACCATAGATCTTTTTTGTATTTTTTTTTTAGAAGAATCATTTATAACCGTTAAGAAAGAGAAGTTAAAATAAAATCAATCATTTGATCTTTTGTAATATATAATAACACGGCTAATACTCAGTCTAAACACAGAAAAAGAAAAGATGAATTTAATTCAATAATAAATGTTCATAGGTAAATGAAATTCATACGTTAATTATGAAATTATGAGATTTTTTTTAATTCCTCGTAGGGTAAATACTCAACTACCGCAAACGTATCATAATACTGTCAAATAAAAATATAATGTTTAATGTTTTAAAAAAATCCAATAATTCCTTAATTGGGGAGGGGAAAAATCCCCTCCAGCCCTGCGGACACCCGAGTGGCATGATGTTTATTTATTTAACAATATCAAGTATAAGTCCTCCTCTATGGCATGGAAATTATATCAATTCCCATTACCACCAAGGCTTATTAAATTGCCCCAATTGGGGTGATTATCCCCAGTTCTCCGACCACTGTTCTAGGACTATACAGTATAAATGGAGTTGTACAAAATATGACTTAGATCTATGATTTATAATTAATGATGTATTTTTGACAACATAATTACTAATCAAGAGTTAGTAGTCATTGTCACATTAAAAGGTCCTCAACTGGACCAATTATCAGTTTGTATAATACGATCCTGATACTTATTGTGTAAATTAAATGATGCATCCTATTTTCAGTAGCTATTATTATTATTTTTGAAGAGAAAATATCCAAGTATGAAGTAATAACTAGTGCGTGTGCTCATGAATGACGGAGTGTAACAATGAGGGTTTGATCGGGAGTGATAAGTATAAATCCTGGTTGGAATTAGGCAGGAATTACTCAGATTTCAATCTTCAATCCTACTCTATGTCCCTACAAGATTCGGAGATTCTCAATTTCCTTATTTTTATCATTAACACTAATTGTGTGCAGGGTGAATTTTTTAGAACCAGGCTTTTTTGAATTCATTGACCCCATCCAACCCGCAAAAAAAGAAGAAGCTATTCTTATATGGACTATTTATTATTAAATTAAACTTATATTATAAAATAATTATGTGGGATTTACTTAGTGATGTGTCGATCTTTACTTATTTGGTCCAGTCCTAGAACTGATTTAAATATATATCTAGAACTTTATAAGTTTTTAAGACTGAATTGGACCAGGAAGTTCAGTAATTTTCCGTCCTAAATAAGGACAAACACAACCCTATACATTGGCAAAATAAAAAATTGTTTTTCTATGAGCAACTATCAAATGTATGTATATTTCAACATATGTATGTAAATACAATAATACATCATCAACAACAAAAACAAAGTCGAACCAGAGCAGCCCTCTATCTCTTACTTATTCATTCAAATGCCTTCCTTCCCCCCTCCCCTTTCACAGAACTAAAGAGAATGTATTTCAAGGTCCACTTCCAATAATAACTTTGACGATAACAAGAGTATATTAATAGTCAAGTAGAAGACTAAAAAAAGAGAGATATGAGTAAGAAAAAGGCTGTAGAACGACGCCTGGTCACTGTTGTCCACCCACGACGACGAACCAATCATTCCTTCAATCAAACTATGTACAAAAAAAAAAACTGGTCAGACTTTTGTTGTTCTTGTTTTGATATATAATAATTATACGTAGTATACTTATTATTCATCGAGGCATTCTCCATTCTCCTTCCCTAAAAGACATCTCACTATTAGTGTTGGGCTTCGGTTCGAAAATCCTAGACCGGTCTGACACATTTATGATTTTTAGAGGACCGAACTAATTGGATCCTTTAAAGAAGTTCGATCTGAACCGTTTTCATTTACAATTCGTTGTAGATGACGTTAATTGTGTTCCAAAACTGCTAACATTGACCTAAATATGGTCATATTTAGTCAAATGTGTTGCATAAATCATATTTGTACTGCTCAAATATCAGGAATGGGGGGGAAAATTGGTACATGAACACAAACCGAAAAAATCGGTCTACGGTATGAGATGGCAATCTAGACCAAAATATCTAGTGATGCTAATTGGGAGCGTTATGGGCAAGCTATAAAACAGAGCAAAAATCAACAAGGTAATCTTGACAGTTAGAAAACTGTTTAATAGGAGAGCAGCTTAGCTGTCATGACGTTTCCTCCTCGGTAGTATTGTGTTGGTCCTAAGGACGGGTCTCAATGGTCGAGATTTTGAAGGACTGAGCATTGACCGGTCCCCTGACTAGACTGGACCGACACAACACTACTCTTGAGGTATTAAATAATAATAACTAGTGTTTGTCAGTCCGTATTTATTCGGTCTAGTCTATTCCAGTCTTAGGAACAGTCCATAGACTGTCAGTACTAGAACTGAT